>NW_015546237.1:38673-41258 GCF_001515605.1 Sinocyclocheilus anshuiensis | reverse complement strand
CTTGCGCCAGCAGTTGTACACAGAAGCAGTTCCGGGAGCATGACGTATGAGGTCAGCGCTGCGCATGCGCCGGTGAGCCTCGTGAAAACCAACATTTGTTAACCGGAGCAAAGGAAGAAAAGTTTCCTTACTTTAGCAAAGGAAAACCAGTCTCCTCTTGGCTTATATCTTGATCTCTCCCCTGCGCTTCCGCGTGCGTCACTTCTGAGCGGCGCATGCGCAAAGCTGACCTCATACGTCATCCGCCCGGAGCTGCTTCTGTGTACAACTGTTGACGCAAGCTACATTAAAGTGATTATTACGTTTTGAATATGGATATTTTTCTTACAAAAACGCATCGATTTGTTACAGGATGCCTTTGTTCACCCCCCGGAGCCGTGTGAGACACTTTTTTTAATGTATGGGCACTTTTTATTTAACTTCTTTTGGACTGATGCATGCAACATCCGCTGAGTAACAGCTTGAAAGATCAAAGACCATTTTTAATATAACTCCAACTGGATTCGTCTGAAAGAAGAAAGTCATATACACCTAGGATGAGTTGAGGGTGAGTAATTTATAGGCTAATTTTCATTTTTGGGTGAACTAACCCTTTAAGTGGGACAGACAAGGACGATGAGATGCAGATCTAGTTGTAGCTTAACACTTTATTAAAAAATGAAACCGAATGGGAAGCCACAAATGGCAAGAAACAAACACAACAGCTTTACACATGACATGCAAAGACAATACCGGACAAGGAATTAAGGAAACTGAGGGCATATAAATACACAGAAAAATGAGAAACTTAACAAGACACAGATGAACTTAATCAATCAACCAGTGAGGATGATGGGGCTTTGGATGACCTCCATGGTGGGAATGAGGAAACGTAGGGAGGCCTCCATGGCTGGGATGCTGGATCTTGGAAACTGGACGGGACCAGCAGAGACGAAGGACCTTAGAGACTGGAGAGGACCAGTGGAGACAAAAGAGCTTGGAGGCTGGACGAGACCAGCAGGTAGGAAGGATTTTGGACAGGACCAGGATCTTACACCAGCCAGACGGGACTGACAGAGGAAGAGCTTTGAGGCTGGGAAAGCAGGTGGGACACCACTCCAGGATGGCGAACTGGATTAGTGCTCCTTCTGGAACAGACATGATGGCTGCCTCTAGCTCTGGAATAGACATGGTAACAGGCTCAGCCTCCAGGAAGAACATGGCCTCTGGCTCTAGCTCAGTGACGAACATCTCTATTGGCAGGAGGTCCGTGGCGAGCATGGTGCGTGGTGGGTACATAGTGGTCAATGCCATTCTCCACCTCACCCATGGTAAACGAGGGGCCATTTGTTGCGAGCATCAGCTCAAAGTAAATACATTTCCCTTGAGGATCATAAACTGAAAAAGGAATGTTGTGTTTTATATCGTCATTAGTCCAAACAAATGGAGAAAAAAAAAATGTAACAGAGCCCCCCACTTAAGAAGCGGATTCCAGACTCTCCCCAACAACAAAACCAAGAGTCCAGGAGGGAGGCGGACCGGGGGAGGGATGGAGGGCCAGGCCCGTGTGGTGGAAGAGGGCCTGGAGAATGAAGCTAAGCCAGCAGAACAAGAAGCAAGGGCAAAGCAGGGAGCCAAGGTGGAGCAGGTGTCCAGGGTGGAGCTGACGGGACAAAAGACCATCTCAGCATAGCTGGAGACCACCACAGCGGAGCAGATGATCCCGACAGCAGAGCAGATGGGACTGAAGACCCCCATGGCGGAGAAGGTGGAGTTGAAGAACACCACAGCAGAGCAGGTGAAGTTGATGACCATGGTGGAGCAAGCAGAACTGGAGACCACCAAAGCAGAGCAGATGGAGCTGAAGACCACCAAGTCAGAGAAGATGAAGCAGGAGACCACCAAAGCAGAGCTGGCAAAGCAAAGGACCACCACGGTGGATCAAGCGGAGCTAGAGATGACCATGGTGGAACAGAAGACCACCACAGAGGAACATGTGGGACTGAAAACAAACAGCACAGAGACGTTATAAATGGCCTCTCTGGTCACAACAGAACAGGCAGAGGGTTTGAGAACACCTTCCTTGGCTGTGACAGGACAGGCACAGGGTCCAGGGTTGGCCTTTGTGGCTGTGACAGGACAGGCAGGGAGTTCTAGGCGACATCTGTGGTCGTAACAAGACAGGCAGGGAGTTGACAGGTGACCTCCGTTGTCATAAAAGAACAGACAGGGAGTTCAGGAAGATCTGGAGCGAACAGCGCGGCCTCTGGAGGATCAGGATCAGACGCCGCCACCTCTGGAGGATCTGGAGCAGATGATCCCACCTTTGGTAGACCGAATGAACAGTGTGCAGACCAAACACACAGGATGGCATTGGTCATTATCGGGAGCGCTGCTGATGGTGGAAGGAACTCCGAGACCACCTGACTCAGATGTGCTGGAACCACGGGGCTTGAGACCGCTGAGGCTGTGGGGATGCCAGCCGCTCATACCGACATAACCGGTGGGTCCCCCACACTGGAAATCAGCCTGCCAGCAACAGCTTACCAACATGCAAAGACAATGACTGACAAAGACTGACTGAAACACTGTGCGATATATATATA
>NW_015546237.1:27407-28169 GCF_001515605.1 Sinocyclocheilus anshuiensis | reverse complement strand
ATAACCTGTAGCAGATCTATACAGGTGGAGCTGGGGAAGGTGGAGGGTTTCAGAGAAACTCTGAAAGCGCGCTGCAGGAATCTCAAGTGAATGCTAGCCAGCCATATAAATGCAAGGCAGTAAGCTCATTGGCTGCATATGCAGCATGAACCAATCAGCTTGTGCCAAGTCGTTTAACTCTCTGAATATCATCAGTTACATTAACACCCCGTCAGAATGCGCCATCTAGAGTTTCATGACTGAACTATATATATTTCAATCATGACAACTCTCGGAACTGCTGCTCCACAAATAGCATATAAAATAACCCCCCCAACAAAGCTGGAAGAAGAAACAAAACAATGAAATATGTATGCTGCTGCTATACAATAATATGCTTAAAATCATCCCTATAAGGCAGAAGGAATATAAAAGATAAAACCCCCCAGAACAAGCAGGTATATTGCCAAGACATATGTACTGCTGCTGCTCTAGAGAGCCGTGAGACCGTGTGTTTGTGATCTATGTGAGCCTGGGCCGGCTTTGCCGAATGGCTTAATGCTAGTGAACTATTGCTGTGTGTACATGATCGGTTGACCAGATAGCTTAAACTAGTGACCTGAGTTAAAAGTGTTTCTGGGCTAATGGAGCCCAGATAAATTAACTAGTGACTTAACAATGTGAACCTGGGTTCTGTACCCTTAGGTTTATTTAACTAATGACCTAAATAACGATGTGTGTCTGAGCCAATAACTCAAACTTACCTAGGTAGAAACGCGCACT
>NW_015546237.1:26195-27211 GCF_001515605.1 Sinocyclocheilus anshuiensis | reverse complement strand
CAACATAGAAATGCTGTGCATGCTGCTGCTGAGAAGAATCTCGATGACTGAATGCCTATGCAAGCTGCTGCTACTGCACAAGAGACTGAACTGCTGAGAGCTCCATTAATTAAGCATACGAGTAGCTAGGCAAATGCCTATTTTACTCTAACATTGTGTCTACGCCAGACACGAGCGGCACAATATGACCAAATCAACAGACCCGTAACGATAGGTAAAGCGGTCTGCAATATACGCAGTGCGATACGGCCAACGCAACAAAACGTCTGCTACTGCTTCTATTGATAATATTCACTAACATTTCAATACTGAGTTGAAGTAGATGCTGTTGCTGTTAATGATATTCACAATGTTGTAATAGGAATTTACTGTACGAACTGTTGCTTAGTTGTAATGTTTAATCAGAATTTACGAAGCATAATCTACTGCTGCTGCACGAAATCTGCTATAAGCCCTGTTGAATAAGCAAAGTAATAAATGCCTATTGCACTTTAAAGAGTTACATTTACCCTCCATGATTTATCACTAAACTTTCATGCAACTAAAGCGCTTTCTGCTGCCACTGCTATATCAGCCATAATAATGACTTGCTATGCATGCTGCTGCTAATATTATTTCTAACCTTGCATCTGAATTTGCTATGCATGCTATAAAATTTGCTAACATTGCGATCTGAATAACTATGCATACTGCTGCACAAAAGTACTTAGAATTACTACTGCCCATTTATTAAATAACCAAACAACCAAATAATGCCTATTTCGCTTTGAAGAGTTCTATAAACCCTGTTGAACTGAATAGCAAAGTAATAAAATGCCTATTTCACCTAAAAAGTTCACTACCATCCAAATGTTATCTTATCACTGAAATTCCATGCAACTAAATGTATTTTCTGTTGCTGCTGCTATATAAGCAACAGTGATAATTGGATTGTCATGCAGACTGCTGCTACTATTTCTAACATTGCATCTGAATTTTGTTATGCGTCCTGCTGCTATTAAAATTCACTAAACTAG
>NW_015546237.1:23685-25705 GCF_001515605.1 Sinocyclocheilus anshuiensis | reverse complement strand
ACCTTTTGAATTTTAAAGAGTTAATTTACTCTCCATGAGTTATCACTAAAATTTTATGCAACTAAAGCGCTTTCTGCTGCCGCTGCTATATTAGCAAAATAATAATATGATTTGCTATGCATGCTGCTGCTAATATTATTTCTAACCTTGCATCTGAATTTGCTATGCATGCTATAAAATTTGCTAACCTTGCAATCTGAATAGCTATGCATACTGGCTGCTGCACAGAAGTACTTAGAATTGCTACTGCCCCTTTATTAAATAAACAAACACAACCAATTAATGCTTATTTCACTTTGAAGAGTTCTATAAAACCTGTTGAATTGAATAGCAAAGTAATAAAATGCCTATTTCACATAAAAAGTTCACTACTATCCAGGCGTTATCTTATCACTGAAATTTCATGCAACTAAATGTACTTTATGCTGCCGCTGCTATATTAGCAACAGTGATAATTGGACTGCCATGCAGACAGCTGCTAATATTTCTAACATTGCATTTGAATTTTGCCATGCGTGCTGCTGCTATTAAAATTCACTAAACTAGTGATCTGAATAGCTATGCAATGCATAATGCTGCTATAGCTGCACAAAAGTTCTTAGAATTGCTATAAGCGTCTTTATTAACAAGCAAACGCAATCAAATAATGCCTATTTTGCTTTGAAGAGTTCACAAAATCTACTGTAAGCCCTGTTAAAGAAGCAAAGAAATAAAATGCCTATTTCACTTTAAAGAGTTACTTACCCCATGTGTTATCACTGAAATTTCAAGCAACTAAAGTACTTTCTGCTGCCGCTGCTATATTAGCAACAATAATTTGCCTTCCTGCTGCTAATATTATTTCTAACATTGCATATGAAATTGCTATGCATGCTGCTGCTATTAAATTAGCTACATGCGACCTGAATACTATGCATACTGCTATAAGGTACTTAGAATTGCTATAAGACCCTTTTAAATAAACGAAACGCAAATGATGACTATTCGCTTGAAGAGTTCACATACCATCCATTTTAAGTCACTGAAACTTCAGCAATTGTAAGTCGCTTTGGATAAAAGCGTCTGCAAAATGAATAAATAAGAATGTAAATGTAAACTACAGTCTACCTACTGCTGCCGCTACTAAATGCATAATTTGATTGCTATGCATACTGCTATTAATAATTCGCTAATAACGCAATCTGAAATTCTATGGATACAGCTGCTACACTCCATGAAAGTACTAGAATTGCTGTAGCCCATCCATGCATTATCGCTGAAATTTCATGCAACTAAATATTTGATTTGCTATGCATACTGCTATTAATAATTCGCTAATAACGCAATCTGAAATTCTATGGATACAGCTGCTACACTCCGTGAAAATACAAGAATTGCTGTAGCTCCTCCATGTATTATTGCTGAAATTTCATGCAACTAAAGTACTTTCTGCTGCCCTTGCTATATTAACAATAATAATTGGTTGCTATGCAGACTGCTGCTAATATTATTTCTAAAATGCATCTGAATTTGCCATGCAATTCTGCTGCTATTAAATTCACTAAAAATTGCAATCTGAATAGTTATGCATACTGCTGCTACAGCTGCACGAAAGTACTTGGAATTACTATTAGCGTCTTTTTTAAACAATGAAACGCAAACAAATAATGGCTATTTCGCTTAACATGGGCTACTGATTGGAAATGATTTATTATTAGTAGTATCTTTATATTTTAAACGAATTCATGATTAATTATCTGTAAACTATTACTAAACATGACTTTTATAATAAACTCTTCACTATCGCTGAACCAAGGTAACGAGTGAAATAGAGATGTGGTCCCTTTAAGAATGAGTGCTCCCTCTTCTGACTAAGTGCATTGCAATGCAGCACTTGTACATGTATGAGCGGGTATATTATTTTCTGTTGCTCGTTAAAATAGGTAAGGCTGTTGACAGTATGACGTTTATGAAAGACAGTTATACGGGTTCACCTTGACTTAAAACTGTGAACAACTGTGAAACGCCAACTGCAAACAGT
>NW_015546237.1:10110-23564 GCF_001515605.1 Sinocyclocheilus anshuiensis | reverse complement strand
AATATATATATATATATATATATATATATATATACACACATATACACACACACACACACATGGAAGCTAACAAGGAAACTACTAGACAGAGAGTACAATCAAGGGGACCAATGAAACAAAAGGACTACAAAGGGACTACAAACTATAACAGGAAACAGGAGACTGGAAGTACAAAATAAAAGTCCAAACAAACCGAGAACACGTAACAAGCATGCAGATGAAACTCAGTAAACGCTGTCATGTTATTTTGTGCTCGGATGCCTGATGTTTAGTAACATGATCGTGTGAGACAGTTCTGGGAAATAATTATACAAAATAATTTTGATGACGGACTTTTGCTCAGGTATTTAAGAATTATTAAAACAACATTTGAGAAAGTGTGCGATGAGATGCGCTGCTTAATCCATTTATCCTAGGTAAAGTCACATGAGTTTTTGTTGCGCTTTGAGGAACTTATTCAGTAAATGTGTTTCCATTGTAGTTTATGTACATATTTTATTATTGGCTATAAATACTTACCTCAACTGAACACATACGTTTTTTTTTATGAAAATCCAGCATTTTTCTATGCAATATTCCAAAATTCACATAAAAATACATTGATGGAAACATCGCTATAAAGCCAGGCACAAAAAAATGAGTTCAACAAACTGTCATCCTATGTGAGGAGTAGGAGACGGATAGATGCTAGATCTATTGTATTTCTTGGTCCAGTACTCTGTCATGGTGCGATCAAGCAAAGATGAATAGATGTGGATCTAGTTGAAACTTAACACTTAATTAAAAAATACAACAAAGAAAGAGAATCCACAAATAGTGAGAAACAATGACCGCAGTAGCTTTACACGACATGCAAAGACAATACCAGAAAAGGAAATAAGAAAACTGAGGACATGTAAATACACAGGAAACAAGGAGCTTAACAAAACACAGGTGAATACAATCAATCAACCAATGAGTAGCTATAGAAACCAAGGGAACATAGGACATAGGGACTTCACATAGGAACAGAAACCAAAACAGAACATGGCAGATTATATGTGCATATATTTTCTGTGTCATAACCATGGTATGTCAACTTAGTCACATACTGTAAATAAATTGCCTGCAACTATTTCATTTTTTTTCTCATTTTAATTTGGTCCTATTAGCAGCTGGAAACACCAGAAAAAAAAACGATTACTTTAATTAATTTGGGTATGACATACAAAATATGGTTATTTCATGGTAATTTTATGGTTCTGTAAATTACATTATTACTATTAGAGTGAATGACATATATTTTGGTAGTTTAACTCATTCATCTTTGTTTTGCCAGGCAGACAACGCTCTCAGTGTATCTGCTGTCGTTTGTGGGGATGGTGATCTACGCATTCACCCTGAACTTGGGTCATCTGTGGGTTGTGTTCCTCACATCAGGACTGCTGGGGTAAGAGTTGCAGTGACACAACCTGCAGTAGACACAGAAGTGTTGTGACATTTAAGGCACACTGGAAAAGAAAAGGATTTTCTTACTTAGTTTTTGTCTGGTTTTCCATTACAAATATCTAAACATTTTTAAATCAAGATACATTTACCTGAGAAGAAAAATGACATGAGATGTTAAGTCTTGTTTTCTGGAAAATGTATCAAAATGTTAATGTTTAATTTTTTTTTTAAATGTATCAAAACTTAATTCAAAAAGAAAACGCTCCGGTTATTAACATAACCTCGGTTCTCTGAGATATGGGAACGAGTGTTGCGTTGAACACTATGGGTAAACTCCTGTTTACTCTGAATACTGAAGCCTGATTTGTTCACATTCGTGTAGCTACACAAACAAATGGTGCTTCAAACGGCCAAATGAGGAGGAGCCGACTGCTATATGAGTCTGCTCTGAGCGCCATTTCGTCAGAATCTTTCGACTGATAGCGACAGTCATTGACTGAAATAAGAATTATAAGGCTGCAGCCTTGCAGTCTTCTGGCGACTTGTACCAGCCGCTCAGCTGGAGCGCTTCGGCAGGAAGTGACACAGGGCCAAACAATCCCTTGGGAGGGATGGGGAAGTCAAGGAAGCAATCTTGTCAGCGTCCTTGATTTCCGTTAGATTTAGCCAAAGGTAGCGCTCTAGAAGTTTGGCCTGGAAAACTTGGAGCACCACCATCATGTGAAGTAGGGGGTGTGCCATGTTCTTCATGAACCTCCAGGAAGAACGGGGTGGGCCGTTGGCAGGAGGATCATTGATGGCATTCTTGCAGAAACCACTCGTCTAAACGGCCGCGGGCAGGTTCTTCAGGAGCAAACCAGTCCAAGCCGAGGTCCTCCACAGCCTTAGAGAGAACGTCGATCAGCTCGCAGTCCATGCTGGCCCGTGTTGCTTGCTTTGGAGGGAGGGTGTGGTGGTCTTCGCTGGAAAGATATGCCCACTCTTCAGCATCCGAAGCTGTCAGTGACATGGAGTCGTCAAGGACAACTTCCTCCTCAGACCAGATCAAGCCGCTCACAGCTGACAAGGGGCGCTGATCCTCACGTGTGAAATCGGCGAGATGAGTGAAGCACACGGGAGCTGAGCCGGCGTGAGATCACTCGAGCACGATCGTTGAGTCCAATTGCCCCACTGTTTCTTCCTCTGAGGCTCCTGAGAGGGAAGAAAAGGGAGAGCTGACTGGGGAGGACCAACTGCATGAAAGAAGGCAATCCATGAGCGATGCAGGGTGAGACTCTTGCTCTAACAGTGAGAGCACTCTGTCCTGGTGAGCGTAGCTTCAGCGTGAGCGCTGCCCAGGCAAGCGATGCACTCACCGTGCCTGTCTGAGTCATACATGGGTTCCCTGCATGAGCCACACTCGTGGCGTGACATTTACAACAACGTCGCTGGAAATTTGCTCAGAAATGTGCTCTTATTGTCACCGGATGGCCACAGGGAAAGCGCTTGTTGGAGGCGTTCTTCCGCTGCTGGGGCTTTTCCACGGCGAGCAGGCTTCGAGCTTCTTGCTTCGTCTTCAGAGTCCATCGAGGAGATGATCTTAATGCTGAAGGAGAAAAATTCTGAGGAAATGCGCTTAGAGCAGACTTATATAGCAGGCAACTCCTCCCCTTGTGGCGGGTTGAAGCCCCATTTGTTCATGTATCTACATGAACGTGAACAAATCAGGCTTCAGTATTCAGAATAAACAGGAGTTTACCCATAGCGTTCAATGCAACGGGAGAGACCGTTCAAAAGGGAACAATTATCCGTGCTGGTCGCTGAGGAAATACTTCAACTTCGCGTTGTGGACCGTGCCGTTCTCAAACTCGCCGCCTCCGCTCACTCTAGCCCGCCGTGTGTGGCGCTGTGTGTTTCGTTGTGAAAGCGAAACTACTTTGCTTGGCCTTCCAAAAGAGGACACAACTAGAAATCAGTGGTTAAGTTGTATTTACAACACTGTTCCAGAACAGTTCAACCCAAATATTCAGATGTGTGCAGCGCATTTTATGGAGGACTGTTTCCTGATCCTGGTAGAGTAGACTACAATGCCGGCTGTTCTGACTCACAGACTGTAAGTACGTTTTTTATATTAAAGAATTTGCCACTGACGATTCAAACGCGAGTTTTGAGCAGTGTAGAGTAGCGCTTGTTGTTTGTCATTTCTCCAATCACAAATGCAGACATTGTTTTATGTTTACGCGGCGCGATGCAACATGTAAAAAGATAATATATGTCATTATAATTCGTAAATGTCCCCACTGGATGCAACAAATGCCTCGTTTATAATGGGTTTTAATGTTTTTGTCTCGTTGCTCCGGCCAGACAGGGCATCACAGTATGGTAAGGGGCGTAACATTTCCGTCACACGCTTCAGAGCACACCTCACTTTTCAGACCAATGAGCTTTGTAAAAATCGACGCGTTTCAGAAAGGTGGGGCATAGAGGAGAAACAATAATGTACAGTATGTGGAAAATAATGTGTTTTTTTAACCTTAAACCACATAAACACATTTCATTACACCAAATACACAAAATAATGTTCTTTTTAGAAACATCATATGACCCCTTTAACCTACTGTTAGATATTTTTTCTTCTTTTAAGCATAAACTCACTAAATTCTGATGTTTTTCAGAAAACAAGACTTAATATTTTGCTTCTGAATTAAATGTCTTTATTTAAGAATGTTTAGATAGTTGTACTGTAAAAGACAAAAGAAAAGAAAACAAGATAAATAAATAAAATAAAGATAAATAAAATAAGACAAAATAATACCAATGTTTTGCAGTGTAGACAACAAAAGATCAAAACCAGTGTCATTAGTTAAAAATAAATACAGCAATTATAAATAAGTCCACTTTTCAAGCAAACCATTTGACAAAAATAGTTTGCTAGTTGTTGAAATGATAAAAAAAGTAAAATTATTATGAGACTGTGTGGTTGCCAAATGTTCCTGAGATGTTTTTTAAAGATTAAGGTGACATTGTTACACTGTTATTACACAAATAAGCACTGAGTAATATTTATTAACAACATGTACAGTACTTACTATAAAGTTAGGGTTTGGTTCATGGTTAGTTGCTTGTAATTATGCATAATTTACAGTTTTTACTGTAGCAAGTACATGTAACAAATGTAACTGTCACATTAAAATAATTTGTTACCAAAATGTAAGTTTGTGTCTGTTTAGAGAAAAGTTAAACTTTTCTCAGCTTTGTCACAGGACACGCTTACATCACATTTCTTCCACTCTGACCAAAGTGCACATGTACCAGTGCTCGTGCACAGGTATAAAACATGGCAGGATTTGGCAGAACAAATGTCCATTTCACACTTTTAAGAACCGACATCTAATAATGAAATATTGTGATTTATGAAAGATGCTTTTTGCCCCATGTATGGTTGTTATATCATCAAATAACTGGACTGTGCTAACCAGCCAAATCTTTACCTCTTGATTTCTACACAGACTGACCATAAAGTAATTATATGGATCCACATCTAATTATAGTTCAGTCATGACAACTCTCTGAATAGTTTTAGCAATGGATAAATGACAATGTTAAATGGATATGACAATGTTAATGATACTGATACTGAGCAAGTATGGACCTGCTGTAGCAACTGCTGATAGATACACAGACATGCTGCTGTTAGGATGTAAGATATGCTGCTGCTGCATTGTAGGGATTTCTATCATGAACGGACTCTGATATGCCACTGCTCATCATGAGATGACGAACCAATCTAATCAAGAGATAACACAGAGATCTTTTGTATCAGGACTACAACTTACAGATACCTCGTGATGTCTTGTGACCGCCAATGAATGAACTACTACATCCAACAGGAAGAGGACGAGTAATTTAATCACACCCTCAGGCTTGCAAAACAACGGACCTAAAGAACAGTGATAATGTGATTAAATCAAACTCAGCAAACCACCGCGTGACGTGTATGGACCTCAGGAAATTCCCCCTCCCTTCCTTTCTCTATTAGCAGAGGAAACGCGGAAATTGCATGGACCAAGTTTAAAAGACAACATTTAAAATCATTTAAAGTATCGGAGCAATATATTCACAAATAATATGTTTTATGTCTGATATATGTGTGATGTGTTTCCTGTAATCGGTGCAAGTTTAACCAATGTTGTATAACACCTTTTAGTAATTAATATTATTAATGTGTATACAAACTACCCGATATTGAGCTTGAATGAAAGCTTGTTTTATTCGCCGAACATGGGTGTTAGTGAAAATTTTATATTCTGTATCATTCTCTGGTGATAATACTTTTATCAGAAGTTATTTAAAACTTCCAGACATCACCGGTCTACCGGAGTACCCCCGTTCGAGATGATGACGGGGCGACAAATGACACTACCGTTACACCTGCTTTACCAACCTGGCTACCTAAACCTCGTCACCGCCCATACCACTCACCAATACTTGGAAGACTTGCATCAACACCTGAGAACAACGTTCGCCTTCGTGCAACAACAACTCCAAAGAAGTGCGGAAGGTCGAAAAGCCTACTATGACCAAAAGGCCTCTCACCAGGAACTTCCCTCTAGTCCCCTCATCAGGGAACTCCCTTAACTCAACTTTAAATCCAGGTCCCGAAACTAGGATTGACTCCTTTTGCCAAAATGTTTTTTTTGTCTTTTCGTAAATCGTTGAAACCGATGGCTAGTCAACACCCCAGCGTGTACAGCTACCCTCATGTATTGTCTGGTGTCGTGACATTTTAAAGTGAAACCTTGCCAAGATCATTGCTACCTAGCTCGTAGCTTACAAATTATCATAATTGTATTGACCTGGGGCCAGGGAAAATACACACAGTCAGATTAAGATTTCGAGTCCTTTCAAAACCTGAATGAATAAAATTAATAATAATTAATTCCCTTATAAGAATTAATGAGTTAAATTCCTTACAGTACAGCATGGATAGGCAAAATTGTATTATGTTTTATGCGGCAGTCGTCCGTGAGGGGCTGCTGCTTTTACTTTCGTTTTGTGTTTGCTTAAATGTTCTTAAATGAGCTTTTAACTTTGTTACACATACATAAATCCCATAGCAGATCTAGACAGGTGGTGCTGGGGGAGGTGGAGGGTTTCAGATCAACTCTGATGGTGTGTAGCAGCACCAACATACAGTGAACACTAAACCTGACTGTTGAAATGTTTAGATTGGTCATTGACCTATTAGCTTGCAACGCCTAGAGTTTCATGACTGAACTAGATATGTTTTTTTATGTTTATGTGTGCTTATGGATGACTGATGAGTGACTATTTCCAGTATCGCTGCATATAGTGCAGTAGTTTGGACCAGCTGATTCTTCAGTCTCTTCTGTCTTTGGCCGCAGGTTCTTCATGACGGGTTATCTGCCGCTGGGCTTTGAGTTTGCAGTGGAGCTCACGTACCCAGAGTCAGAGGGAACATCATCTGGACTGCTCAACTGCTCAGCGCAGGTCATGCATCTGCTCTTCACTTTTAGATATATGGATAAGTCAAATCTAAAAAGACATTAAAGGGACCTATTCCCACTACTGTGAATCAATGCATGGTTGCAAGTTAAAAATCCTAACTTATTGATTTAATTAAAATGTCTATTGACATAATACGCGTTGATTATTACATCAACTTAATATTTTCACTTAATCATGTACATGCTAAATAAGTTATATTAGTTTAGTTAATTTTAACTGAAATAGATTAGTTGATTCCAGAGCCACCACTCAACTATGTTGAAACTTAATTTTTTTGAGTAATCAACTTAAAAATAGGTTCTTATTAGCATGCATATTACTAGCATATTGGCTGTTTATTAGTACTTATAAAGCACATATTAATGCCTTGTTCTGCATGGCCATATTTTAGATCCCTTAACAACTATACCTTATGAACTAATAAGAAGCAGCAAATTAGGGGTTTATTGAGGGAAAACTCTTAGTTAATAGTGAATATGTGTTCCCATAATCTAAAGTGTTAAATAAAATGTGTTTATGCTACAAATTATTAAGTTTCCCAGTGTAGTTTGTTGGTTGAACAATTTCGGTAGCACTTTATTTTACAGTCCTGTTCTGCATGTACATACTATGTACTTGTTAGAATAACTGGTTAATAACTAGGTACTAACCCTGAACCTACCCCTAAACCTAGCCTAACCCATGTAGTTACCTTATATTATCCAATACTTTCTTAGGTAAGTACACTATAAGTACAGGTAAGTGCATGTACTCATTGCTGGGTAGATTACTTACAAACTGTAGTCTGTTTCTGATTCCAAATTGCATGACAAAAATTGTATTTAGTAACAATATAATCAGACAAATTTTTTATTACTTTTAGATTACTTTTGACCTTACTTGTTTATCACATTGATTTAAATAGGATAATCAATCAGGGTATCTTCCGATCATTCATTTTTTAATTTAATATTGAAATCTGAAAAATGCAAAAACTGCACATTTTTTCATTTTTCATTTGTTCAAACAAAACGAAAAATCAAGAATTTGGCTTCATTTTTCGTTTTTACGTTCAGAGTAACCTGATGAGTGACTGGTCTTTCTGTGAATCTCCATGAGATTTTCTGAATGTACAGTATATACAGTATAAAGTGGTAGGCTATTTTAGAAAGTAAAATTTAAAGGATCAAAAAGAAGGATTAGGGAGAATGAGTAAATTATTAATAATTTATTGCTATTGTGTATTTATTGCTATTATGTAATCATATAATCAATAAAAAAAGTAACTGTATTCTGATTACGAGTATTTTAAAATGTAATATAATCTAATTACACATGCATAATGTTTGGAAATTGATTACGTAATCCAGATTACATGTAATCAGTTACTACCCAGCACTGCATGTACTGTAAAATAAAGTGCAACTGTAATTTCATTAGAAATTCCAGATCTGTTCAATTAACCTGGAAACTGTGTAAATCAAATGAAACGTGAATTTACATGGGACTACAGCCAACTTAATGAGCACCAACTTTCAGTAATGAGGAACAGAAGAAACAGAGATGTATAAAGATAAAAGCATGTTTATGGTGCATGACATGTTGTGTACAGATGTTTGGAATCGCATTCACCATCCTTCAAGGCAAAATCATCGATCACTTCAGCACATTGGCCGGAAACATCTTCCTCTGTGTGTTCCTCCTCATCGGCTCCATCATGACAGGTAGAAGCTCATCACATGACCACTAGATAACCACTTCACTCATTTCCTGCACACGTGGTGAATAGAGCATGACTTAAGCATACCATGAAAGCTCAGACAGTTAGAGCCGTGGTGCTTGCAACACCAAAGTCATGGGTTCGATACCTAGGGAATGCATGAACTGATAAACTATAAACCTGGAATGGTATGTAAATCGCTTTGGATTGTGTCAAATGCATAAATGTACATTTTTGTTTTAATTGTGTAAGAGTTGTTGCACTTAACAACTTTATCAGTTTATGTCTCTCTGCCTCACAGCACTCATAAAATCTGACCTGCGGCGACAGAAGGCCAACAGTCAACCTCAGACAGAGGTGAACGCTGTAAGTATGTTTTAGTTTGACCTCTCTCTCTTCACCAGGCCTGGATCACCGTCAGACGGGCTTCGAGTGACCATCCGTCCAACATTTGGGGGACAGTCCTGAAATGGGAAACTTTGTCCTGCATTTTGCAAGTCATAAGAAGTATCCTGCATTTCAATTTTGTCTGTATTGTTTTATTTCCCCTTAATACGACAATGTCATAATAAAAAAAGTTAATAACAAATGTAGGGCTGTCGATTTAACATGTTAATTTAGGAGATTCAAAAGTCTGCTGTGCTTGATCTGTTGAGAGATTTAAATGTTGCTGTAAAGTCTTATGCTCATCTGAGTGTTCAAGATAATGGTCAGGTTTGTTCTAAGTGAGAGTGTACAATACTCTAAAAGCATCACTGAACACTGGTTCTCTGTGAAAAATAGCCAGCTGTCTGTGATGGGAGTTTAATTAATTAATTAATTTTTTAAAATTTTTGTGAGTTTCAAATGTCAGTTAGCAGTCATTTAAAGGAACACTCCACTATTTTTGAAAATAGGCTCATTTTCCAACTCCCCTAGAGTTAAACAGTTGAGTTTTACCGTTTTCGAATCCATTCAGCCGATCTCCGGGTCTGGCGGTAGCACTTTTAGCTTAGCTTAGCATAGATCATTGAATCTGATTAGACCGTTAGCATCTCGCTCAAAAATGACCAAAGAGTTTCGATATTTTTCCTATTTAAAACTTGACTCTTCTGTAGTTACATCGTGTACTAAGACCGATGGAAAATGAAAAGTTGTGATTTTCTAGGCCGATACGGCTAGGAACTATATTCTCATTCCGGCGTAATAATCAAGGAACTTTGCTGCCGTACCATGGGTGAAGCAGGCGCAATGATATTACGCAGCGCCTGAAAATCTTCCCCAGCACGCTCCCTGTGCAAGCAGGTGGTCACGTTGGTTATGTTGGCGGAAGTTAGCCTATTTTCAGGCGCTGCGTAATATCATTGCGCCTGCTGCACCATAGTACGACAGCAAAGTTCCTTGATGATGTTGAGAAATGGCTTTTATTTAATTTAGTAGCAATTCTGATTTCTGGCAGAATTACTACATCATGACGTCGTTTCTTACTGTGGTTGAAAATGACTTGTATAGTGGTAAAGAACAGCACACAATTAAATCATTCTGACAATAGGATTATTTTGAGGTCTCCATGTCGCTAACTGTTCCAGAAAGCATTCAGAATAATGAAGCGGCTGTAGTCACTTATGAGTTTATGTCTTGGCGAGCAACTGTCTATAAATGTGACACACGGCGAGGCAGATCACTGGGGTCTAGAAGAGAGTCAAATACACAAAACAGGGTAGAAATTCAAGAAGAAAAGAGAAGAACAACAGATGAACTGATGATTGCAAACCGATAAACAGATGTTTGGATTAACAAAAAAACTCAATGGGGCCATCTAGTGGTCATATAGGGAGTGGTAAGAGCTCAAGGCTGGTGATAAGGAGGTTGCCAGTTTGATCTCTTGCTGGGCTAATAGTGACGATTAGGTCTGACAGAGGGGCAGAAAGAGCTGGAGGCCAGGAGACCTTAACCAGTGACAGGACAAACTCAGTACTTAACTGCATGAGAGAGCTTCAGGTGTGAGAGACTGGCACAGCAAGAGCACTCAAAGAAAAGCAAAAACCTAAAAACATCCATAAACCTCAGGTGTATTTGTCATCTTAAGAGAAACATCAAAATTAAACACAGTGTGTACATAATGCAACATGTCGATATGGCACAAAAAACAGTTGGGGCAGAACCCGACTATACTAGAAGTGAAAATAAGTTACAAACATACAAAAAAAAGTGTGCAGGCAGTGAAATAAAATAATCCAATATAAAAAATAGATGCAAATAAAAATAAGAAATAAGTGCACACACAGGTCTCTTAAAATACATATCAGATTGGTTAGTTTTGGTCAGTAAACTAGATCAAACAGTCAGCACACCAAAGACTCAGAGACAAATCACATTTTCTGCTGTTTGAGCAAGATGTGTGTCTGTGAATAATAATAATGTCAGTATGTAATTAGATGTTTCTTGAGCTCCCAGCAATTCATCATTCATTATATTTGCATTATAGTTGCATAAAGTCATAAACACTATATAACACTATGTAATCTACCTGATCAACTTTTTTTTTTTTTGTCGTAAAATATAACTATATTATTGTACAGCTCTTTATATAAAGTGCATATACAGTAGAAGTACGTCCGACTTTATCCACATGCACTTCTGTTCAAAAGTTTGGGATCAGTAAGATTTTTAATGTTCTTTTCAGGAAGCCTCTCATGCTAATCAATTGTGCATTTATTTGATCAAAATACAGAAAAAAACAATCATATTGTGAAAAAAGTGCATATACAGTAGAAGTACGTCCGACTTTATCCACATGCACTTCTGTTCAAAAGTTTGGGATCAGTAAGATTTTTAATGTTCTTTTCTGGAAGCCTCTCATGCTAATCAATTGTGCATTTATTTGATCAAAATACAGAAAAAACAATCATATTGTGAAATATTGTTGCAATTTAAAATAACGGTTTTCTATTGTAATATACTTTAAAATATAATTGTTACATGTATGCTTTGTTCCCGTCTGTGTGTTTTGATTAGTTATGCTGTTCACCTGTTGCCTCCTTAATTAACTCATCAGCTCCTCTGTTTGCTCCGTGTGTTTATTCCCTTAGTTCTCCCTTTGTCTCTGTCCATTCTCGTTGATTATCATCCTTTTGCAAGTGTTTGGTAATATTTCTCTGAGTTTATTATATATTATTATCTATTCTTGTGATGCAAAGGTGAATTTTCAGCATCATTACTCCAGTGTCACATGATCTTTCAGAAATCATTCTAATATGCTGATTTGTTATCAGTGTTAGACACAGTTGTGCTGCTTAATATTTTTCTGGTATCTGTTTATTTTTTGTTTCTGATGAACAGCAATCTTACAGTTTTTTTCTGTATTTTTGATCAAATAAATGCAGCCTTGATGAGCATAAGAAACTTCTTCAAAAAAACATTACAAATTTTACAGATCCCAAACGGCAGTGTATATACAGTACACTTATGGATATAGTATATTAGATCTCAAAATGTAAACTATATTATCACACAGCTCTAATCAGCTAACTGCGACTGTTAGGCATGAAGATATTATGAAACTATAAACATTAACATCATGGTTTTCTGTAAAGCTGCTTTGAAACAATGTGTTGTGATGAGTGCTTTACAAATATTTTTTTTTCCTTTTTGTACAGTTGTAGATTTCTACAGTCAATTTCTGTTTGCATTAAATGCATGTTTTATGTTAGTTTATGTCAAAATTATTTTAGGGTTCCTTACTGATGTACAGTTGTTAATGTGAACAGATGGTTAATTTACCGTTTGTTTCTTCTGTTCAGGACTCATCCTTACATTCCCAAGATGGAAAATCATTACCGGTAAAAGAGGTGAAGATGTGAAGATGGAAACTATTGGAATCACACTCCCTTCTCTCCATATGAACCATCATACGCATAAATCCTCCTGAACTTACACAGCCAATATCTGAACAATGATGGCTCAAACACAGGTGAAAGTACAGTAAGATTCCTACCTTTAACCCTTTGCTGTTCATTCATGAAACACAAGTGCAAAAAATTGGAGACTGTTGAATTCAATTTGCACAAGTATGGTTGCTTGTGTTTCATGTTGTAATGTGTAATTTTCTATGCCTAATGTGTATCATGATGTTTGCATGATGGCTCCTTAGATCTGACCTAAACTTTAGTTACGAGAAGAACTAAATGTTTTTATCACTAGAAGTACTAGTATGAAGTGTCTAATCTAGGAAATTAGAGAAGAAAGTATTTTGGGAATATCTGCAATGATTAATGTGTGTTATAGTGTGCAATGTAATGTGTGATTGATTACAGTGCCCTGCATCATATTTGCTTAAAGGGGTCATATGATGCTATTTTAAAGATCATTATTTTGTGTATTTGGTGTAACAGAATATGTTGACATGCTTTAATGTTCAAAAAACACATTATTTTTCAAATACTGTACATTATTGTAGGTCCTCTATGCCCCGCCTCTCTCAAAAACGTCGTTTTCAACAAAGCCCCTCCTTTGACAAGCGCAGTCTGCTCTGATTGGCCAGCTGACCTAGTGCATTGTGATTGGCCGAACACTGCAAGCACTCGTCGGAAATGTAACGCCCCTTACCATAATCGCTTCAGCTTTCAAAGTAAATATCAAGACAGTTAATAATGTGGTTAGTTTTACCATCAGTTCAAGCCCGAAAGGGCAACAGAGTTGCATGACAGACACAGTGATGATGCAGTACACAAGCCGCGGTTAAAACCACTGACGTGCTATGATTTCTGACAGACAGTTCACTCTCCTGTGATGTGACCCTGTTCCCCTCACACACACACACACACACACACACACACGA
>NW_015546237.1:5589-9811 GCF_001515605.1 Sinocyclocheilus anshuiensis | reverse complement strand
CACCAAGAGCTTGTAACAGTCCAAAGAGAAAGGAAAACTTGAAATCGCATCATATGACCCCTTTAATGAAATCCAAGACTTGTTTCTTACTTCATTTTGGGTGCCGATTCCAAAAATAGTATATGTTTTGCTGGAGCACATCACACTTTCTCACAAAGTATGATGCATTTTGTAGCATTTTTGCTTTCCGTAAGGATGTATTATCTGTTAATTGCCAGAAAAACTGCAACCAACACATGAATCCTGTCTGAATCTGAGCCAGATTGCAACTTAATTGTTCAATTCTCAGCCCATTTTCACACGCATGGTTATTTGATGCCTAATCCATATTTCAAGGCTAGAATTATGGCCAATGACAGAAGAAAATGCAAACGAGTTTTATTCATGCACTGAAGTTCAAGACATTAAATTGAGTATTTGAACACGTTTTTCCTTTCCTTTGCAGACTGTAAGTTAAAAGATTATCATTAAAAAACTTTTTACATTTGACTGCTTTTGTAACTTTGCATAAGTGCTGTACGTGATGGAAGGTTTCACTGATATTTTTGAACTCTGCATCATCAAATTAGGCAATATGAGGCCTTTTTTTTTTTGGCAAATCAACGATATTTATTGTTAAGATGCCATGGATTTCTGTGTAATAATAAATCAGAGGCACAGATGGAATCCAGTCTAATGTCTGTGCCGCCACTTTTGTCTCGTTTCAACAAGATGCTTTGTACTCAATGACATCACACAAAATTAACTCCTTAAGGTCATTTATTTCACTTTATTAATTTCATACGGCTTCAAATATCCAGAACTACTCTGCCCTGCAAACAAACAAAGTGCAGTAACTACAGCAGCACTGCGACTCAGAGAAGTGACTTTGATATCAGTCTTTACACTGATTTTGAGCACAGTTGATCCAAACCCAGTCACAACTCAAGACTTCTGCGTGTAGATGTGTAGTTAGTTTCTACAGCCGCGTACAGTTCTGATCTGTGTAAGCTGTTCAGATGATTGTTTCTGTTAGCAATGTGTGTGGATGTTGTTCGCTTACAGTATTTGCATAGAAACATTCTGTATATAAATTCTGTCAGTCTGATATTCAGTAATGAAGATAACTAGTTATGCACGTCTGCATGTTAGCGAGTTATTTAACAAGCAAATGAGTCTTGTAAACTATTCCACATACGTTCTGCGTTTCCATTACAGATGTGCGCAAAACTTTATATTTTATAAATGTTGTTAATCGCGATGAATCGATTTGACATCACTAATTAAAATATCTCTTGACACCATATGTGGTACTTTTCTAAACAGACAGGTTTATGATGTGTGTAGTTAATAGATTACACTGACATGAGGCTATTTTAGCCTTACTCTGCAGTTGGTTCACTCTCTGCCTATGGGTAAGATATTTACATTTTTTGTTTAATGATTGCTTGCTTGGTACACCTAATTAACTGATATTGAGAAAGCTTTTATCTTGGAACTGACGAACTGTCATTAGCTTTTCTCAACAATAAGAAATGACAAATGTATTTATTTATTTTGGGGCGAAAATGGACATTTTTCAATTCAATTCGCAATTTGAAGGATAATGGAAACGCAGCCACATGACAAAACAGTGAAATGACCGGAATAAACATTCATGAACAGCTCATACTAAAACCCTTTTCATTTCAAGGCTTAAATGCTTGACATTCATTTTATTTATTTGTATATATAAATGTAACGACAACATTTATTTCAGGAGCTCAGAGCTGCGATCTAGACAAAGAAGCAGCTCAAATGTGTCAGGTTTTCATCACTTCATCATTCCCAGATTTACAATAATGTTATTTCACAGTTCCAGTCACTGTACTATTATTCAAAAACAGTAGTGCCCAAACTTTTTAATACAAGGACCAAAAACCAACGTTGATTGATATATTTTTTAATTTTATATGAATTTTTTTATTTATTAAATTTTTTTTAAAATCAAATTCAACTAGATTGAAAGTTGGCTTGAAAAAGCCTAGCTAGAAAGTTTGAAAAAGTTTTAAAAGCTTGAAGTCTGAAATAGTTTTAAAGATTAAAGTTTGAATGTTTTCAAGGCAATACAGTCTATCAGAAAAACAGATAGGTATAAAACATATTGCTAGGGTACCTGGGGTGATTGCTAGGCTGTTTTTAGCATGACTAGCATGTTGCCAACATGTTTTTAGCATGATTAACATGTTACTAGCATGTTTCTAGCACAATTAGCATATTACTAGCATGGTGCTAGCATGATTAACATGTTACTAACATGTTTCTAACATGGTTAGCATGTTGCTAGCATATTGTTAACATAATTAGCAAGTTACTAACATGTTGTTAGCATTATTCTAGCATGAGTAGCATGTTACTAGCATGGTGTTAGAATTTTGTTAGCATGATTAGCAAGTTACTAGCATGTTTCTAACATGATTAGCATGTTACTAGCATGTTGTTAGCATGCATAGCATGTTACAAGCATGTTGTTAGCACAATTAGCATGTTACTAGCATGATTAGCAAGTTACTAACATGTTTCTAACATGATTAGCATGTTGCTAGCATATTGTTAGCATTATTATCAAGTTACTAACATGTTGTTAACATGATTCTAGCATGAGTAGCATGTTACTAGCATGGTGTTAGAATATTGTTAGCATGATTAGCAAGTTACTAGCATGTTTCTAACATGATTAATATGTTACTAGCATGTTGTTAGCATGAATAGCATGTTACTAGCATGTTAGCATTAATAGCATGTTACTAGCATGATTAGCAAGTTACTAGCATGTTTCTAACATGATTAGCATGTTACTAGCATATTGTTATCATAATTAACAAGTTACTAACATGTTGTTAGCATGATTCTAGCATGAGTAGCATGTTACTAGCATGTTGTTAGCATGATTAGCAAGTTACTAGCATGATTAGCATGTTGTTAGCATAATTAGCAAGGTACTAACATGTTGCTAGCATGATTAGCATGTTACTAGCATGATTAGCATGTTGTTAGCATAATTAGCAAGGTACTAACATGTTGCTAGCATGATTAGCATGTTACTAGCATGGTGTTAACATTTTGTTAGTATGATTAGTAGATTATAATTTTTAGATTTAATAATAAAAACAAAAAATCCAATTAAATTATATTGACTCTGGTTTTGGCATCTCTGTTCTAAAATAATAGCTAAAATAAACACAAAAGTACCAGTACTGCAATTGCTTTCAGACAATTTAACTTCAAATAACCCTATACAATTATTATCATTTTAATATTACACTGATTTCAGTGCTTTAAAAAAAAAGATAGTTTGGGCCTCATATGTTTGCCACCCAGTTGATAAGAGGACAGTCATGTGACCCAGTGACCCATCAGAAAGCTCTGAAGTCAGGAGTCACAGCCGAAGGCATCAGTGATGAAGCATCAGCCGGGAGTATCCCTCAGTTCCTCTTCTTCTGACGGGCTCCCACTACTTCCTGAGGCTCAAAGATTAACATGCCCACGATAGAGAAACCTACAAACACAAACACTGTTATAGGCCAGTACGGACTCTTCAAACGCTGATAATTATAGATCAACAACAACAGTATACAGTACTGATGATGAAATAGGCTGGTCGTCAGTGTTTCTACAGAAACAAACTACTTCAAGGTAAAACCTATACACTACTGTTCAAAAGTTTGCAATAAATCACTTTACTGTCACTTTTTATCAATTTAATATGTCTTTGCTGGATAAAAGTATTAATTTCTTACTTCCCCCAAAAGTTTGAAAGGTAATGTATCATGGTTTCCAAAAAATATGACATAGAGTGACAGTTTTTAACACTGATGATAATAAGAAATGTTTCTTGAGCAGCAAATCATCATAATGAATTATAATAATATTGCACAATATTACTGTTTTTACAGTATTGTTGAACTGTCGATAGTGTAATTTTATGTTAGAAACAGATGTTACAAAAATGCAAGACTAATCTAGATGTTTGAAACCCTGGTCATAAATTACTGGCTACAATCAGAGGAGCAGTTTTATAGAGAAACACTTCGGACAGGAAGTGACCGAGCGCCAGAACACATGTCCACAGAGTGATATGATAAAGCCTGAAATGAGGGCAAGAAAGAGACGTCAGCTTCATTCCAGCAGAGTTCAGTCCACACACACACACACACACACACACACACACACACACACACACACACACACACACACACACACA
>NW_015546237.1:0-5187 GCF_001515605.1 Sinocyclocheilus anshuiensis | reverse complement strand
CTACCCCTTACAGGAAACTTTGTGCATTTTTAGATTTTCAAAAAACTTCATTCTGTATGATTTATAAGTTTTTGTACCCATGGGGACCACAATTTAGGTACACACACTCGAGGATCCTTACGTTCTGTTCTGAATGTCTATGGCACAGGCACAGCGGAGGATGGAGGACAGGAGAGTCCATATGCCAAAGGTTCTCGCCTGAAGACCGTTTACTAAAGAATAACACATCAGGACGTTCAGCAGTAGTGACTTAACTTAGACTGAAAATTTGTACACTTTCTAATGCTCTTCTAATAATCTCCTTATATTCTTGTGTTACACTGTAAAAAAATATGTAAAAAATAGGACACAATGTACTGTATTAATAAAATGAAGGAATTTTATGTTTTAATTTTTTTACAGGTGTTTTACATAAAATTATGAACACACACACACACACACACATATATATATATAATTACATACTGTATATCTCCTCTAAATTTTAATTTGTTGTCAAGATTTACAATAAATATTTGAAAGTACACATTATTTTATATCTGACGGTGAAATATATTTTAAAACATGTATTTGAGTCCAAATGCGTTTTGTATTCATGGACAGTGCATGCATTCATTAAAATAACAGTACTGCTTTTCTGCTCAGTGATAATGTTAGTTAATGGGTCAGTAATGCAGTAAGATGCTGATTATGAAGCGCAGGCCATGACCATATTCAGGTGTTCCTGTGTAGAGCTTCTGGGACAGGAAGCTGTGATCTCTGAAGCTCTGCACTGTGTTTCCCACAGCGATCACTGCCAGCTCCTCAACACGTTCAGAAAGCGGCTCATCCTTCAGCGCACGCCTGCAGGAGATCAACAGCACATGCTATTACCATGGTACTCTGAGATATACCATACTGAATGACTGTTATACTCATGTAGCATGGACTTACTCTGTGGTGCTACTATGACACACATGCAAAGAGCATGACACTATGGTACTTCTCTGTTAATGACTGTTTGGGTTGTTAGGCTATCAAAATCTGGATCATCAATTATACATTATATAAGACACAGTGCATGATTTATTAGTTACATCGTTCTAATATGTATAACTATGACTGTAACATCAACTGTACTCAGTCTGCGAGATTGCTTCCTGTTCATCAAACCTCTTCAAGTTCACAACATTCAGCAGACTTGACTGTGGTCCAATCAGAAACCGCGGAAGACGGCTGCGTCACGCCGTGCCACCACCCTATTGGGTAGTTTGAGACCAGAGTTTTAAAAGACCGCCGCCCACTTCCGGGAGATCGGACTAATCACTGGCCGCCAAGCATCTGACGATTTGTGACAGGTAGTTGAATTTTAACGTCATAATTATGTATTCAGCACTGTACATGTTATAATAATATATCATATATAATAATATATAGTAATATAATAAGACGTTCGTTATTTTTTATGGTTAGCAATGTCATATAGTATTATGCAAAAACAAACAAACAAACAAAAACCCTTTACCTCTAAGGTCTATAGATTTATCAGTTAGGGATCGAAAACATTTTTCAGTCTTTCAGAGCTTTAAATAAAAATTAAGTAAAAATAAGAGTAATTTTATTTTATTTTGAGCGAAATAATTCAGCGGGTAAATGAAAGGGAATTTAATACGCATAGCGCAATCAGTCTTATTACTCGTAATTGTACATTAAACCATCTCGACTCTTTGGTAATGTAATATATATTACTCAAAAAAGTTCAAACGCTGAACAAAAATGCAGACAAACAATTTGACTTCTTCTGTCACAGTGTGGTTTAGCTCGGTTAGCTAACAGCTAGTGAACTCTCTTCAGTCACACACAACTAGTCATAATCCCATCTTTCCGATATTATATGTATTTTAACCAGCCGGGTATGAAACAGTTACTACATCGTTAGAAGGTATTTTCAGTTTATCTGTAGTAACTGACAAACAGCAGACAAAGTAGTAACTAAAAAAAGGGGAAGTCGTGGCCTAATGGTTAGAGAGTCGGACTCGTAACCCAAAGGTTGCGGTTTCGAGTCTCGTACGGCAGGGATTGTAGGTGGGGGGAGTGAATGTACAGCGCTCTCTCCCACCTTCAATACCATGACTGAAGTGCCCTTGAGCAAGGCACCGAACCCCCAACTGCTCCCCGGGCGCCGCAGCATAAATGGCTGCCCACTGCTCCGGGTGTGTGTTCACGGTGTGTGTGTGTTCACTGCTGTGTGTGTGCACTTAGGATGGGATAAATGCAGAGCACTAATTCCTAGTATGGGTCACCATACTTGGCCACATGTCACGTCACTTTTTTTTTTTTTTTAA
Source organism: Sinocyclocheilus anshuiensis (assembly GCF_001515605.1). Classification (NCBI taxonomy): domain Eukaryota; kingdom Metazoa; phylum Chordata; class Actinopteri; order Cypriniformes; family Cyprinidae; genus Sinocyclocheilus; species Sinocyclocheilus anshuiensis. The sequence goes on along the minus strand of NW_015546237.1, from coordinate 2,863 downwards.
AAGACTAATAAATGTCTCAGTAATGTAAACTTATAACTATAGTATATGAAAGTTTTATGCTTTAACCTTTTTAATTACATATTTAAGTAACTTATTGTTTGTTACATTCATTCATTACTATCTTTGTAAACTACTGTCCTTTTAATTCACTTAATTTTGTTATTTTCATTTTATTTTGCACTTCTGATGATTGTTGTTTTACATATATTTTACTTATTTTGCATGATTTCTCATCCCACACAGAGCAATACAAATATATGTTTTGATATCAATAGATCACAGTAAAACTGAAATTGTGTGGCAGCTCTTCTCATGAAGATCTCAGTTTTACAGATGAGTTAAGTGGATTGGAGATGAGCATTTCTCCCACACATTGAGCTCACACACACACACACACACACACACACACACACACACAGACGGAGATGCCAGCCGTGAGAGAACAGAAGGACGAATCCGAGTCATCATCTGAAGATGAGCTGGAGTAAGTGTCTTTTTACTAAAGCAAAATGCTTAAGAGTACTGATCAGATAATCAGTGAGCAGGACTAGTCATTACTCACAAAACTGCAGCAAACATCAGGCGCCGCATATAGGCTGATTTCATGATTTCACAGAGCTTATCGTGACTAAATATACACAAGTCAGCTCTTAAATAGTAGCAGACGCTCCTCAAATAGTCTAGACGTTCTGCACGTCTGATTTCAGCAGCAGAGCTAAATTCAGTTTTTAAGAGACAACCGTGAATGTTTTACAGAGTGACAAAAATAACAACGGTCAGTGTTTCTCAGCTACAGTAGTCATCGTGTGGCGATCCAAACCCAAAGCTTCTGTCCAAATGTGATGTTTAATTCTTTTGGAGGTTAAAATACTTTTTTTTTTCTATCCCAGCTGCTGGGTATCAGTCTAATTGACCTACATACTCAAGACATTATAGTGCCATTAAGAAGATCCCACATATGATCATTTGATAATATATTAGAATTATGGGCTGTAGATCTACAAGTGCTCTGGAGTAATTCTATAGTGACAAGTGTATTGTAAAGAGCCAGTCACCCCCAGGACAACTACAAAATTACACCTAAACTTAATAAAACCTACGATACTTGCATGATGTGCAGTTTACAATGTGACTTTAATATCCGGATAATTTTTTGATTTTTTTATTCAATATTTTAGTGATTTCTCTGAGACTTTACATGCCACAGTGTTGAGTCTGGATGTCCTGTTCAGAACACATTAAGGGCTTTTTAGGGATATCAGACGTTTGGAGGTTTGATCATAAACACTCCCTCTCCTCATTCTTTAAATGTGACTGATATTGACAGAATGATCAGATTTAGCACTCTTTGGGAAATATGATAATATTTTGTATTTACAATTTAAATATGGCTGATTTTCAAATTGTTTGTCGTAAATAAACATCTCAGAAAAATTTTATGGGGTTTCAAATCGAAATATGACTTTGTTATTAAGCAGGGCATCATTTTCATACATGCCTTCTGTAGAGGACCAACATCATGTTAATCTGACATTTTGGAGAAACACAACAAGAAATTATAGATCAATATTCCTATGAAATATGAGATATTCTTATGAAAATGTTGCTTTAAAATTATTACTCCCATTATAACACTTATTTTTTCATTATGGTTTGCCCAAGAACACATTCATATGCAAATTAAATGCAATATATAGATTAATTGTATAGAATGGGAATACCAAATTATGGACATTTTACACACATATTGCATAAAGTAAAATAGTATATCAAATCATTCTGTTATATCTTTCATAACATAGCTGAGAATCATCTTTGTACAAAGTTTGATTAAAAACAGCCTGAAACCTAAAAACTGATTGGTGAATGAAAAAAAATAAATCATTGTTTTTGCCAAAACATGTCTTTTCATGTCTATTTTTTTGTTGTTGAATAACTTAGCCCTGACGTCCTCTAAGGACATAGAATAAAATATGAATAAAATATCATTTTTCAAAAATGTTTTTTTTCTACATTGATTTCTAATGCTCCAACCAATGTAATGTCATAAAAAAACAACAACAAAATGCACAAACCTTTTTTTATGGTTCTCAGGAGGTTATATCAGTTACAGTACAGTCATTTGTACAGTACAGTCATGCTCTTTAATGTGGCGATCTGTGGCGAGTTGAAAGTTATTGGATGGTAGACATACTTCAAATAATGTACAGTGACATTTCACACATCAGAAGAAAACGGCATAGACTGAAATGAAGATTAAAATGGATTAATCAGTTTTGTCAACCCAGCCTTAGACAGCTCAAGCAAATGTCCTTCCTTAATCAGATTAAACTTTTTCATCGATAGTTTTTGGTAATTAAAGGCACAATATGCACAATTTTTTTATTAAATTATCCAAAAACCACTAGAACAATGTTATATATTACATTTCACACATCAGAAGAAAACGGCATAGACTGAAATGAAGATTAAAATGGATTAATCAGTTTTGTCAAGCCAGCCTTAGACAGCTCAAGCAAATGTCCTTCCTTAATCAGATTAAACTTTTTCATCGATAGTTTTTGGTAATTAAAGGCACAATATGTACAATTTTTTTATTAAATTATCCAAAAACCACTAGAACAGTGTTATATATTTTGCTGACTTGTGTACTTACATTATCCCAAATGTTTCGAAGAATGTTTAAATCCAGAGAAATAAGCAATTTTAACTAGTGACACGCACCGTGTCCATAGTGTCATTGTGTCGCCTGCCAATGACATCATAACCCCTCGATTTCCGGTTTTGTTTTGTGGAAACACTAACTAATGGAAACACTAAAGACGCTTTAATATGTTGTGTGTTTTAATAGACCGGTGATGAC
>NW_015546236.1:0-527 GCF_001515605.1 Sinocyclocheilus anshuiensis | reverse complement strand
TGAAGCTGGTTTACGCTGAGATAATTCATACCCCTTCGTTTGAAGGGGACCACGTGGTCCCGAAAAATAAACTGTAGAGAGGGGCATTTTGCTAAATATATGTACCATATAGCATATTATACATTTTACCGTTCTTCAATGTTTAATTTATGTTTGAATAAATCCATCAAGTTTTTATAACAGCCACCATTATGTTTATATTTCAAACAAATTAATTGAAGTAGAAATGTTATGTAATTGTAACTTTATTATTTTAAAAACTTAATTAAGTGTAATTAACAAATCAGTCAATTTTAACCTTCATTATTATAGTAATGTAGTACCAACTGACTCTCATGTATATTTTACAGCATTAGTTGAGAGATATTTTTTACTTAAGAAAATTTGGCATGTGCTGTACCTGATATATATCCAATCCAAAATAATCGATATTGAATCGAATCGGTAATCGAATCGAAAGCTTGTGAATGATATTGATAATGATATTCAAGGCATTAATGTTTGCCTACAAAACCACCACTGGCTCT
>NW_015546235.1:0-834 GCF_001515605.1 Sinocyclocheilus anshuiensis | reverse complement strand
TGGTCAAGATACAGCTATTTGAAAATCTGGAATCTTAGGGTAAAAGAAAATTCAAAATTTTAAAATATTGAGAAAGTCGCCTTTAAAGTTGTTCAAATGAAGTTCTTAGCAATGCATATTACTAATCAAAAATTAAGTTGAGATATATTTACATGCACAATTTTTGGTTCATTCGGACTGAATTAATTTCGATTGATGAATCTGATTGTAGTGTTTACATGAACGCTAAATAAAGTGATCGAGTTGATGTGCGCATTTATATGTCACAAGCTTCAAATCGAAATTGTTTTTTTTTTGACATGCGCACACTGCACAAATATAGAGTTTCTCACTGTTTGCATATAATAACCACTCTCCTACACGGCTTCTTTATTTGTCTTTAACAGCAGAATTAATATTTATTCATTTATGGATAAATATAAATTTAAACCGCTGTGCCGTGCTGCTCATGTAAACAGGACCATCTTTTTAAGCAGAATTGACACGTAAAATCTGTCCCAACCACTGCTACTTTATTACAAGAGTACCCTATTGGTCCAGGGACAATCATTTAAAATAATAATAATTTAAAAATTAATTTGAAAATAATATAATAATGTTGTGTTGTCTATAATACTATAGACACAGCCAGTTTTACTCATTGAAAGATTTATTAGTGACGAAATAATTACGTTATAACTGTATTGGAGTCTTGCACACATGCTATACAGTTAATCTGAGTTGTGCATTAATTTGAGCGGTGACAGCTATTATGGGAGTGGCTTGATGGAGCCCTTAGGCCCTTAAGAACCCTTAAAGGGGTCATATGATGCGATTTCAATGTTTCCTTTCTCT
>NW_015546234.1:2397194-2398276 GCF_001515605.1 Sinocyclocheilus anshuiensis | reverse complement strand
CAATAATAATGATTTGCTTATATACTACAAACACTTTTTTTTTTTTTATCACATAATTATAAATGCTATGTCAGTTAGCACTGCATTGTTCATATACTTTATTTATTACCTGGAGATGACCTGACAAACACAAATAAACCATATATTGTCGCAATCGTATGTTTAATGTCTTCATGTTCCCAAACGTTTCTGTTTTTCTGAAAACAACTGTGTTCATACAGGGATAGCTGGACGCTTTTGTCCATATTAGGAATTTCCTGGTAAAAAGTGGGGGGGACACGTCCCCCGCGTAATCTACGCCCCTGTGTGTGTGTGTGTATGTATGACAACGTAATTAGTAGAAGAAATATTGAGGTACTTTATTAAACTACTTTTAGTAACTACTAATACCATATTGGGGAAAAAACTACTAGTCATATTTATAACCTTAGCTAAAGGGATAGTTCACCCAAAAATGAAAATTCCAAACCTGGGACAACTTGAGGGTAAGTAAATGATTACAGAACTTTCATTTTTGGGTGAACTATCCTTTAAGTATTATCTTGCATACTCTAATATACTTAAGGTATTGAGAGTAAAAGTAAAGGTATACAGTATTGTTCTGAAAAATAATTTGTTAGGATGGTTTTGCATTAATATTACTGCTGCACTACTGTGTATGTTGCATTTTACTTCTGAATATGTTCAAGGTTATTACATTTAAAGTTGTCTACTAAATACACTGTTGGGTAGTTTAATCTACAACAATGCATCATGTTGTAAAATACCATATTTTTGTAGTGTTGCTGTCCTGTGAGGAAAAAAAAAAACTTAGTACTTCATATTTGTACGAGTATACTTAAAGAATGTACTTCCTTACAGTCCACCTCTGATTATTTTGAAAATGAAAGTATCAACATTTTGTCAGAATATTAACACATTTTTGCTAACTATATCATAGGCTGCATCTGAAGGACTCGGACCGGTCAAACAGAACACTGTTCAGCTGTGACAGCTGCCGCTGAACATTGAGCTATACTATGCTCTATTTTTTTTTTTTTTTTATTCACAGTTTTATTTTTATGCTTAACTGCCTAAAAAAT
>NW_015546234.1:2383351-2396903 GCF_001515605.1 Sinocyclocheilus anshuiensis | reverse complement strand
TTTTAGACTTGCATTTGCGTTTGTAATTTGTTATTTTGTTTTCAGAATTGTGATTTGCTTTGCACTTCTCGGTCACCGTACAATAAACTGTATAAAATCGCACCTTTGTAAGATATCAGTCAGCATTTGAACTGCTATGTGTGTGTGTGTGTGTGTGTGTGTGTGTATTTTGTAGGTTTTCATATGTATCATTACATTATTCAAGTAAGCTCCAAGCCAATTCCTGCATTTAAAGTTGTAATCTGACAAAGGATGCAGCAAACCAGTATAACTTACCTGGCCTTGTCTTGGCTAAGCCTGAGGTACATCACTGTCTCCTCCATTATGATGTAAGACATAAAAACAATTCTGGCTCCACCTATCCTGGCAGGATTGTCCTCTCGTCAGCTCTCCTCTCACACCATTGCTATGCGACAGAGCGCTAATCGGTAACCTCTGGTGTCGCAATTAGGAAATCCTGCGAAGGCGGAGCATCCTTCATGCACTTCAGAGGGCCCTTCGTGCACTTCGGAGGCCTGGTCTTCGAAGTCTGTGGCCTTCGAAGTGTGCACATTCAACTTTGGGACACAGCTTCAGTACGCATGCGCCTCGCAGCGCTAGACAAGATGAGTATTTGTGGTTAAAAAGTGTACAAATATTTTTTTTTTTTTTAAGAAAATTACCGATCGTTTCACTAGATAAGACCCTTATTCATCGGCTGGGATCGCGTAGAGCCCTTTGAAGCTGCATTGAAACTGCATTTTTAACCTTCAATCCGTTGAACACCACTGAAGTCCACTATATGGAGAAAAATACTGGAATGTTTTCCTCAAAAACCTTAAATTCTTTGCGACTGAAGAAAGAGAGACATGAACATCTTGGATGACATGGGGGTGAGTAAATTATCAGGAAATTTTTATTCTGAAAGTGGAGTAATTATTTAAAAAAACTGTTGCTGTCATGTATTCTGTACTGCAGCATGCAAAATACGTATGTAGTTGTGTGTTTTGTTCGCTCCGCACAGCTTGTAGGTCTCCGTCTAACCGGCTAATAGCAATATCTGTTTGCAATTGTCTAGAAATGTGTCGATGAATAGTGAATGTTTGTCACTGTTATTACTTGGAGTTCTGATAAAGAATAGAGCAGTACCTACCTTGGTGTACAAACTGCAGTGCTTTATCAATACATTTCTGCATTGGGCTAACGCATATACCATGGCTGTTTGGGTGTTTACCATCGAGCTGTGCACTAAGTAATGGTGATGGGCGTTACGTTATTGACATGCGCTGCACGCAGTAGACCAATCACAACAGACTGGGTCATCAGACCAATCACCGCAGTTTAGCGTCATGCAAAGGAGGGCTTTGGAAAAATGAATCGTTGAGCGAACTGTTTGGGAGTTGTTGTATTATAAAAAAATTATATTATAAGACAATGAAAGTGTTTTTTGACCTTGCATGCATGTCAACCTGTTGTTGGGGACTCCCAAAACCAAAATATGAACCTTTCATAACCCATAATATGGGCACTTTAAGCTCATTGCATTTCTCTGGACATTCATTTCTTTGGAGTTGGCAAGGATGCTTTTTGTACCATGTCATCTAAGCAATGGTTAGCAATAAAGTCTGATTACGTCAAAAGTTTGTTGGAAAACCACACCAGACTGTGCAAACATTTTTCAAGACCCGATTAAACATGTTCAAATGCACAAATGCAAACACGATTAACATACTGATCCACCAAAATCCAACAACTGTTGGATGCTGGTGTTTGTTGGTGGCTTCTGAGTTACCTGAAAAATCTGAGTAGACAAGACTTGTAATATGTGTGTCATGTGGTAATGCTTGCTGTGAAACACCCAAAAATAACCAATAGAGCTAAAATAACAAAATATTTCCTGTAAAATCAAAATATACAGTAAGCATAATATAATGTTGGCACAATGTTGCTAATATAACAAAAAAAAATCATATGAAGAGTATGTGACTTTTGATGAAGACTAATATAATTTATTTATTAGAAAAATTTAATTATATTTATTAGTTTTTTTGGTGATTTTTTTTTTCAGCACAGTGTTGACATTTTGCATTTTGATGTTTCATGTTGCATTTTTTTTATTTGAATTTACCTTGTTTTGTTTTTTTTTTCACTGCTGCCCCTGATTGAGGTTCCCAACCCTCTAAAATAAGAATACTTCAATAATCCTTCATATATTATAAATTCTGATATAGTCATTCCTGTATTCATGACCCTTTGACTTTGCAGATGAATTCGGTCCGAATGGCTTTTGTATATTATACATATTAGGAAACAACTATTGCATTGACCTCCTGCAAGCTTGCAAAAATCATATTTTCTGGCTTAATCTATAGTATTTATACATCTTTGTATTGCATTACTTTTGTATAATCTGAAATCTTGAAAGATTATTTTCCATCCATTGTTAAGAAAGGTTTCCTTGTCTTTCCTTGAACAGCTGCGCCACTGAGCTTTAGTCACATCAGACAAATTCAAGTTCAAATCTGGAAGGCTCAAAATCTAAATGCAGATTATTCCTCCCATAATCCACTGCTCTCTCATCCAGTGTGCTGAGCGGGATTAAAGCCAGACTCTGCCAGATGTGAACAAAGCAAACCACTACCTCTTTACTCATAGGAAAATCTTTCTTTTTTTTTCTAGTTCTTAGAGACCCTTACGAAAAATAAGTTTATTCAAGTGTGCTATTAGTATACTTTTATATACTAGAATGTGGGCCAATTTAGTCCCAAGGTGTATTGAATTAGTACACTTACAAGTATACTACTAGTACACTGATATCTGTATACTTACTACATAAAGTATACTTAAAAATATACTTGAACTTTACTTAAGTATACTTACTAAAATAAACTTGAAGTATACTACTTTTTGGTAAGGGGAGAAGGAGGGAGAGAGAGAGATCAGTGGAAACCTTTCAGTCTCGTCTGAGGTCACGGGGAAGACATGAGGGAGAGTTTCTTAGCCTCCTCCATTTAATATAACATGTATTATTGAAGGTGGAAGTGTGGAAACCCAATGCTAATGCAGGAGATTAGCTGTGCTTGAGAACTCTTCCTGAATTTGGCACAGAGCACATTAAAAACATCTCCATTTCACATTAAAACAGTCGTGTTTGTGGCTAATTTGCAAAGAAGCGATAAGCTATCTGACTGCCGGGGTAAGGCAGGTGGAACTGATGTAGCAGAACGAGTGAGACTTGTGTAAGTGCTAGGCTAAAGCCCCGCAGAGAACTAGCAGTGAACCGCTAAGTGCAGATCCAAGCAACGCTTCAGCCGCCCGCAGTACTCGCCAGGCATCTAACCCGATTCCCCTCGTGCTCAGAGCTAGCATAAAAGCACATTAACATCTGCTGAAAGGACAGCGGGCCAGGGTTGTGGCTAATGTCTGCTAGATAGTTAGCGGATGTCTAAGTGATAGAAATTCACTAAGACACTGCTTTGGACACACTCACACACCAAGTTCAAGGCCTTTCCACACAATACAGCCAGACAAGATTTCCATTTATGTGACTTTTCAACAACGGGATGACTAGCCCCTCCTTTCTTGTTCCCTACAGACACACACACACACACACACACACACACACACACAATGTAAAGCACAAAACTATCCAAATGCAGGTTCTTTGTTCTCCGTTCTGGCTGATTGAGGTTTTGAAAGATGCGTCCAGTTTAAATCTAGCATCTGCAGCCCGAGGCCTTCTCTTTTATGGGCTGAACTCAGGTTCTGAGCGTGAGAAAGAGAGAGAGGGAACAGCCTGTAAAGATATTACAGCTCTGTCTTCTCTAAGGCTGTGTATATGTAAGTGATAATGGAGAATGTAGAAGAGTGAAAATGTGATTGTGCGCGTGTGTGTATGTATGCTTGAAAAGTACGGTTGAGGAGACTGGCTCTCCTGCCTGCAGCAAAAAGGAATCATAACCAATCTATTCCAGACAGACCGAAGTAGATGAGGGGGGAGAGTGAATAAAAGAGAAAGTGGAGATGGTGAAAGAGGACTCGGCTTTCTGAGGTGCCTGTGCTGCCGGGCTCAAACACTTCAGCCAGTGTAGCATTTTTCCCTTGAAATATCGCAACAGATCACCCTTTCTTTTGCTCTTTCTGTCTCCCCCCATTTCATCTCCACATTCCACCCTGCTGATTTATCTCTAGTTCAGTGGTTCTCAACTGGTTTCGCTTCAGGAGTTAGATATCCTGAAATGAACATAATTTCACAGCATTTATTATATGTAAAATGCATAAAATGCATTTACAGTGACCTTATGCATTTGAACCTCACTGTAAAGTGTTGCCAATTTTGTTTACCTAATATAAAAATCAATTTACTTAATTAGAATGTGGTAATGCGACACAATTGGCCATTTTGTCAAACCTTCATTTCATTACATTCAATCCAGATTTTATATTTAATGGAAGTTAATGAATACTTATGAGTTTTTGTTGGAACTATATAATTATTTTTAGTTGGCGTTAACTGAAACTGGGCAGGTAAATTATAGTTCGCACCATGTGACTTGATGGTTGAGTTATTTTTGTGTTATTTTAGTTGTTTTTGGGCAAGATAACAAAAGAGGGAACATGTAGTATTTATAATGTCTTGGTTGAGGATGTAAATAATAAATGTGTCAAATGCTGCTTTACTTAACGAGTGTTTGTTATTTAGCATGCTAATGAGTGCTGTTGCTAACTAGTACAAACTGGTAGAACCCAAAAATAAGTAATGTGACTCCAAAATGTAAAATTGAAGAAATTAATCATGTCAGGAACACATATAACGTCATATTGAGGCTCCTTAATTCAAATACATAAAATAATAATTCCGACAATGTTTTACTGATCGAAACTGAAGGAAAATTGTTAATGTTACTTAACTGATTTGTGTGGATATGATGTACACGGTTGCATTATGTAAATTCAAAGGATTATTCAGCTCATATTTAAAGGTGCTGCTTTGTGACCAGGCTATCAAGCACTTACTAGCACACCAGCTTTTATTGTTCTTTTGTTATTAAGAGGTGCATGAGTGGTGCTTGAGTTCATTTTCCTTGTTAAAATGTAATTTGTTGAAATTGCAGATAGATGGAGGTTTTCACTTCTAGGGCTGCTCAATTATGGCATAACATCATAATGATTAATAGTCTGGTCAGTATTGAGATCACTCTCATTTAACACGATTACTATTTGGAAACATCATGCCGCTATTGTACTTGTTGAATGCATTTTTAACAGTGGATATAATTTTTTGTAGTGCACTCTGTGACAACTTACTGAAAACACATAGTCAACCTTTTGCTAAACTATGTTGTACTTGGTCAGAGGTGTGGGCAGCACTCCGACATACAGCACAGCTGCGTCTCAGGTGACCTGAGTTCGAGCTCTGACTATGTCCTTTGCTTACCCCATTCCCGCCTCTCCTCCTGTACTATCTTATAAAGGCATAAAAGGCCAAAGATATACTGTAACAGGGCTCGCAAAATCGCTAGCCCGACGTCCCTTTATATTTAATGGAAGTTAATGAATACTTATGAGTTTTTGTTGGAACTATATAATTATTTTTAGTTGGCGTTAACTGAAACTGGGCAGGTAAATTATAGTTCGCACCATGTGACTTGATGGTTGAGTTATTTTTGTGTTATTTTAGTTGTTTTTGGGCAAGATAACAAAAGAGGGAACATGTAGTATTTATAATGTCTTGGTTGAGGATGTAAATAATAAATGTGTCAAATGCTGCTTTACTTAACGAGTGTTTGTTATTTAGCATGCTAATGAGTGCTGTTGCTAACTAGTACAAACTGGTAGAACCCAAAAATAAGTAATGTGACTCCAAAATGTAAAATTGAAGAAATGAATCATGTCAGGAACACATATAACGTCATATTGAGGCTCCTTAATTCAAATACATAAAATAATAATTCCGACAATGTTTTACTGATCGAAACTGAAGGAAAATTGTTAATGTTACTTAACTGATTTGTGTGGATATGATGTACACGGTTGCATTATGTAAATTCAAAGGATTATTCAGCTCATATTTAAAGGTGCTGCTTTGTGACCAGGCTATCAAGCACTTACTAGCACACCAGCTTTTATTGTTCTTTTGTTATTAAGAGGTGCATGAGTGGTGCTTGAGTTCATTTTCCTTGTTAAAATGTAATTTGTTGAAATTGCAGATAGATGGAGGTTTTCACTTCTAGGGCTGCTCAATTATGGCATAACATCATAATGATTAATAGTCTGGTCAGTATTGAGATCACTCTCATTTAACACGATTACTATTTGGAAACATCATGCCGCTATTGTACTTGTTGAATGCATTTTTAACAGTGGATATAATTTTTTGTAGTGCACTCTGTGACAACTTACTGAAAACACATAGTCAACCTTTTGCTAAACTATGTTGTACTTGGTCAGAGGTGTGGGCAGCACTCCGACATACAGCACAGCTGCGTCTCAGGTGACCTGAGTTCGAGCTCTGACTATGTCCTTTGCTTACCCCATTCCCGCCTCTCCTCCTGTACTATCTTATAAAGGCATAAAAGGCCAAAGATATACTGTAACAGGGCTCGCAAAATCGCTAGCCCGACGTCCCGGGGCTATTGTGTTTTCCAGTCAGGCTACTAAAATGTATCACCACTCTGCCCGGCGGGCTATCTTAAATGCAGATCTCCAATGATGGGCAATGATGTCATTGAATAAATATGAGCGCTGCACGTGTCAAGTCAAAATGCAGCGCGGATGCCTTTATTTGAATGTAACTGAAGGCAACCGACTGTCCTCAGAAACGTGCCGTTGGCATTTTAATTTCATTTGATTTGACCTATAATTCCTGATAAAGCAGCATTTATGAGCGCGGAGCTGCTTTGTGTACAGCCGTTACTGGGGAAACCGCGATATTTCAGAGCTCCTAAAGCGCCACCTCGTTGCACAGAATGAATTTGCATTTCCAATAAGCCTTTCTTGCTGTTTATGGTCAGATCAATGCAAATATCAACTCATGTTTTTACGCAGCAAACAGAGTTGTAAATAAGAAGTTAACGTGCCTTCTAAAAATCTAAACAATTAAGACGTTTTAAATTTACATGCTTGATTTATCCCTTTTCATAAAATGGTCTAAAGGCTGAAATGCTGTTGTATAAGATTTTTGTTTTTGTGAAAACCTGTATCTGAACTGTAAATCATGTAATTTTATGGCTCAGTACTGTATGTTACCACAGATATTGTCCAACCCCACTCATACTGTGTTAATTTTACTTGTGCAGCTCTTAAAATGGGTCATAAATTGCCTTAAATTATTTTTTTTTTAATTCTGCAGATACCCTGTAAATAGTTAAATAAAATTCCTTCCTTCATATTTGTTGGTATTTGTGTATTGAAAATATTTTTTTGATTGACATTTAAACTCCTATCAGATTTTCTATATTTAAAAAAAGGGTATTTTTCTTTTATTTGGGCTAGTTAAATTAATTTTCGGGCTACCAAAATCTGAAGAGTACCTGCCCGAAGGGCTACCAGGGATTTTGAAATTTTGCGAGCCCTGTGTAACCCTGTGTAAAAAAAAAAATCTGTATTCAACATTTTCCAGCTCAGAAAGCTGTAAAAAAAAAGGATGTATGGCTGTCAACAGTGATGAAAAATTAAGTTAAAATTTTTCGCTTAAATCTTTCCAAAATTTGAATTACCACTTAGCACATTACTTAAGTTCAAATTCACTTCGCATTTGTGTCCTTTTGTAGAAGCAATTTGTAATATTACATTTAACTTTGAGTATGTGCCGATACTGATGCAACCTGACACCAGTAGTTTATTTTTCCAGTTATTATTTTGATCAGTTTAGAATATCTACCTCGCTAACTTGTTAACTACACACTGCTTATGTGTATATGGTTAATACTAGATTGTGGTTAATAATAGATTATATCATCTTTTATTGCAGAAAACCATCATAGTATAAAATGATTCCAATGTTCCTATGTTCAACATCACTTCTTTGACTCAAGGGCAAACCTTGCTCCATCATGAAAAGTTTAAAGCACAAAGAGAAGAGATATTGTGTGCATGCAACACCTATTTTATTGCATCTATTCAACTGTTTACTTAACCTTGTTCATCAGGGTTTTGAATTGTAATTACTGTGCTTGTGAATGACGAGTTTAATTCAATAGCGAGTACCTCACAATTTAGAATCACCAATAAACTCCACAAAATACAGTTCTTTCAAACAAAAGTACAGCCCTTTATGTTCAGATTATGCATACTAATGGGAACACTGGAGCATCTTGGAGAGAGTTCCACCGTGCTGACTGTTATAACTGAACTAGACACACTGTTTGAATGACGAAGTTTTTTTTTTTTTTTAAGCTTTACAGTAACAACCATAGTGTACAGGAGTGTTTGACTGATACCCAATCCAGCAAAATATACTGATACTGAGTGTCAGATTGGTGCATCCCTGAAACACTGCAAAACACAAAGCAAACTGTGTTACCTCTATTATCTTGTTTTCATAAACTTTGGAAGGCGTAATTAAAAATAACATTTGATTAAAGTCCAGCCCAGTTGGTTCCCAGTTTCTTTGGTTTGATATGATGTCAGATTGCACCTCGACCAGTACTAGATGTTGTTTTGCAAGTGTAAATATTCAGAAAGTTCAGTGTGTTTAGAACGATCTACCGAATCACTTTTCATAGTGAAGGACATAATGAAATTGAATATCTTAGGTTAAACTTGCATGCATTTTTAAAATAATTGAAATACCTATTTACCTATTGCATTTGACTGTAGAGTGTCAACATGTTCAACCTTATGTTTATAATTTTACAAATCAAATCAGAATCAGAATATATTTCAGGTATGAATATTTGAGTGTGTGGCTAGTAGAATGTAAAGCTTTGAAAGAAGTACATTTTTGTTTTACCAAATGAGTTAAATAACTTGCAAATTGATGTGGGGTCAGTAAATACTTTTGTTTGCATAATGTATTAGCAGAATGTTGAGAGTTATTGCTCATCTGTAGACCAGTGTGATATACTGAAGGTTATGTAGAAAGAGAGATTTGTGGAGGTGTGTTGCCAGAGGAATTGACAACATTAGTGAGGTTCAGTGTATTTACTTATGATTGTTGGGAAAGCTTAATAATCCTTATTTTATTTATTTGTTTATTTTTAATTACTTAAAGAAGTAGTTCACTTCCAGACTGAAAATTCTGTCATCATTTACTCACCCTCCACTTGTTCCGAATCTGAATGAGTTTCTTTCTTCAGTTGAACACAAAAGAAGATATTTTGAAAAATTTTGGTATCCGAACAGTTGATGGGCACCATTGACTTCCAAAAAAAAAAAAATCCCTACTTTTGTGTTCAACAGAAGAAAGAAACTACAGAAACTAAGAAGATACATGTTTGGAGCAAGTGGAGGGTGAGTAAATGATAACAGAATTTTCATTCTGGAAGTGAACTGCTCCTTTTATATTGCAAAACTGAACATATTGATAAGTGTTCAGTGTAAGCTGGGCTGCGAATAAAGAGAGACTGTAAAAGGTTTGATTCCTTTTATTCCTGATTCTCTAAGGTTTATATATCTTAGGCATGGGGTTGTGTGGGATTGGGGCTTGATGTCTACATTCACAGTTTTACACTAGTTTTCACCATCCATTGTTTATCTATGGTATGATGCACTCAGCAAAACACAAAAGCTGATTCATTTAACTAAGTTGCAGAGCCCCATTGACCTCCAAAAAAAAAAAAAATCCCTACTTTTGTGTTCAACAGAAGAAAGAAACTACAGAAACTAAGAAGATACATGTTTGGAGCAAGTGGAGGGTGAGTAAATGATAACAGAATTTTCATTCTGGAAGTGAACTGCTCCTTTTATATTGCAAAACTGAACATATTGATAAGTGTTCAGTGTAAGCTGGGCTGCGAATAAAGAGAGACTGTAAAAGGTTTGATTCCTTTTATTCCTGATTCTCTAAGGTTTATATATCTTAGGCATGGGGTTGTGTGGGATTGGGGCTTGATGTCTACATTCACAGTTTTACACTAGTTTTCACCATCCATTGTTTATCTATGGTATGATGCACTCAGCAAAACACAAAAGCTGATTCATTTAACTAAGTTGCAGACAAGAAAATGGAGCCTCTTTTAATGGAGAGAGTTTGTAAGCTAAACCTCTGATTATTATGATAAAGATGCTGATGATAAAGACATCAAATTATTCAAATAAATATATCACGGCAATAAAAGATCAGCGAGTTTTTGTGAAAGAAATACTAATGGCTAGCGTGCAGGCTAATGACATATTGCCTTTCCTTGTTGTTCAATTAAAAAATGGTTCAGCATGGCCTGTGTTGCCAATTTGAGGAATATTGCATCTGATTATGATAAAAATATCATTCACTGTGATAACATCTAACATTTTTTCAAGGAGTGCAGCACTGCTCTTTGCACTGCTGAAATCATTTTCTGTCTTGTAGCATTCATGGTTTTTATGCCTACTGGTACGTTCTGCCAGATGTTGCTCACTAATTCTGTCGACTGAAGGTGCTTCTCAGATGCTCATTTTCGAAGATAAAGTCAAGTTCAAACTTTATAATCAGTCATTATTATCTGCTATTTTGATCATACCAGGTACTGAAGTACATAATAGAGTGTCTTTATAGAGCTAGACTACATTTCTTAGTTTAAGATTCCCAAAAAATTTATATACTGTAGTTTTATTTGCAATTTAATTGGCTGCTCTTGAGTCTGGGTTATTCATGAGTAGGGATAATCGATATTTGTCCTGCTAAGTAATTTTTTGATTTGTGAGAAGAACCCACACCTCACAATTCCTGTCAACAGGAATTTGATTCATTTAACTTTGTGTCTGTCAGACTCTGTTCCATGTTTTGTCTGTGTCGTCTTCGTGTGAACGTCTTCCTGTGAACGTCTTCCTGTGTTCGTCTCCCTTGGTGCAAATAAAGTCTTGTCAACATATTCTCCAGCGTCTCCTCGTCCCTCGCGTGTGTGTGCACCGTGACAGTGTCATTCGCCCCATCAGATTTGAAAACATTTTATTTGGGGGGGGGGTAAGTGAAAGTGTGCATCGGTGTATAAAAATCACATTTTATTATTACATTTAGAAATAACTATTTTCACTTGTAAACGGTACTTGATCTGTGCATATTTTGAGTTTTTCACTGGAGAAAGCAAAATTACTGTATGGATAGAGAACTCATTTGCATTTGAACTTAAAAACGGATTTAGATTGATGTATTTGTTTCTTCCAAAGTTGCTTTGGAAGTCGCAGCGTGTTTTTATTTTAGAAAATATGGTTCACTGAATAGGGAGAAAGAAAATAATACAGGATGAAATTGACTACATTTTCATTGTCACTGTTTTTTTTATTTTTTTTTATTATATACTTCAGGAAACACTAGATATTTGTCATCTAAATTGTCCAGTCCTGGTGCTGCTACAAGGTCCTGTGATGATAAAAATGTCCTTTTGTGGTTATTGTCTGATATATCGATGGGAGCCAGTTAACATCAGCTGTGCTTGACTAAATGTTGTTTTGGAGGCTTGGATCTGAAAGCGAGCGGACACCTTAGGTCATATCTCTCTGATGCAACTCATCCCTAAACCCTGAGACATCTCCACTCACTTTTGCTCCTTCTACCCTCGTGATCCTTTTTACCACCGCTAGATCCTGTTTCAGCTTTGCTGTTCTGGAGAGACACTTCTTTATTTCTCTGTGCAGCTCTTGTACACAAACCCTCAGCAGAGTTTTGACCGCACTGGACTGATCTTTGAGGAGCTCTGGGCTTTTGTACTTTTTAAAGTTGTTGTACGTCAAACAGTCTGGAGCTGTGTCTCTCTGTCTCTCTCTCTTGCTCTTGCTTTATATGCGTGTTACAGAAACTAAGAAGATACATGTTTGGAGCAAGTGGAGGGTGAGTAAATGATAACAGAATTTTCATTCTGGAAGTGAACTGCTCCTTTTATATTGCAAAACTGAACATATTGATAAGTGTTCAGTGTAAGCTGGGCTGCGAATAAAGAGAGACTGTAAAAGGTTTGATTCCTTTTATTCCTGATTCTCTAAGGTTTATATATCTTAGGCATGGGGTTGTGTGGGATTGGGGCTTGATGTCTACATTCACAGTTTTACACTAGTTTTCACCATCCATTGTTTATCTATGGTATGATGCACTCAGCAAAACACAAAAGCTGATTCATTTAACTAAGTTGCAGACAAGAAAATGGAGCCTCTTTTAATGGAGAGAGTTTGTAAGCTAAACCTCTGATTATTATGATAAAGATGCTGATGATAAAGACATCAAATTATTCAAATAAATATATCACGGCAATAAAAGATCAGCGAGTTTTTGTGAAAGAAATACTAATGGCTAGCGTGCAGGCTAATGACATATTGCCTTTCCTTGTTGTTCAATTAAAAAATGGTTCAGCATGGCCTGTGTTGCCAATTTGAGGAATATTGCATCTGATTATGATAAAAATATCATTCACTGTGATAACATCTAACATTTTTTCAAGGAGTGCAGCACTGCTCTTTGCACTGCTGAAATCATTTTCTGTCTTGTAGCATTCATGGTTTTTATGCCTACTGGTACGTTCTGCCAGATGTTGCTCACTAATTCTGTCGACTGAAGGTGCTTCTCAGATGCTCATTTTCGAAGATAAAGTCAAGTTCAAACTTTTTCCTGTATATAGCCTATACATCCACAACAATTTTTGAAACCAGACAACCCTATGAGTTGTATGGCCATCGCATAAAAAATGGTCTAAATCCTTAGTGTGGGGCCGTGGAAAATAATTAAAAGTTCACTCTTGCACTGCACCTTCACTTCCCTTTCCCTTTTCTTCATTTTCCCCAATATCTCTATCCCTCCCCCCTCAATTAATGAGATTAATACAACACTTCTACTTGAATGTCACTATCAATCACTATTGAGTGTTTGTAATAACTTCTAACTGCGATCCAATGTGGATTTTGGTCAAATGATTAGGCAGAAATATGTTGTTAGTAACATTCTAGAAGAAGTAACTTAGTTACTGTAATAATATTACTTTTTGCAGTAACTAGTAATGTAACTAATTACTAATAAGATTTCAGTAATAATACAGTTACCATCCATAAAACAGCTTAGTTACTTAGTTACTTTTGATGCCTCGACCCCGCTGATTTAAAATCCATCAATCAAATAATTCCTAGATTTATTTTTATCATTATCACGACTTGCACATGCATGTGATGTCCCCAGTGCAGCAGGCAAGCTTGGAATATGGAAAAGCTTACATTCAGCAGATAGAAATATTGCATTATACTGATTTTGTCAGGAAGAAAGATGATCTGAACACTGTTGTGTAAGTTGTGGCTTTACTTTACTCTGGCATTACATCCCACCCACACCCCTCTGATCAGCATGTGGTACATTATATTACTATAATTAAAAATCTTTTTGGAAAATTAAACTGTGATTTGATAAAATACATATGGGTAACGGAGAAATTACAATTAGCTTCAAGCTACACAT
>NW_015546234.1:2382013-2382752 GCF_001515605.1 Sinocyclocheilus anshuiensis | reverse complement strand
CTCTTGCACTGCACCTTCACTTCCCTTTCCCTTTTCTTCATTTTTCCCAATATCTCTGCCCCCCCTTTTTTCTCACCTGTCATTTCTTCACCAGCAGGTCTACTGTTATGAACAGAACTGTGTCCACCTTGTTGAAAACATTCACCTCATTTCAATTTGTTAGCAAATAATGTTATTTATCTTAAAATTACTTAAATACCCTAGATTTAATAAACCTATATTTCTGTGTTGGGCATTACTAGTTACTAGTAACTTAGTTACTGTAATAATATTACTTTTTGCAGTAACTAGTAATGTAACTAATAAGATTTCACTTTTGATGCCTCAACTGATTTAAAATCCAACAATCAAATAATTCCTAGATTTATTTTCATAATTTTCATGACTCGCACATGCATGTGATATCCCCAGTGCAGCAGGCAAGCTTGGAATATGGAAAAGCTTACATTCAGCAGATAGAAAATATTGCATTTTATTGATTTTGTCAGGAAAAAACACTGTTACACTGAACACTGTTGTGTAAGTTGTGGCTTTACTTTACTCTGGCATTCCATCCCACCCACATCCTTCTGATCAGCATGTTGTACATTATATTACTATAATTAAAAATCTTTTTGGAAAATTAAACTGTGATTTGATAAAATACATATGGGTAACGGAGAAATTACAATTAGCTTCAAGCTACACATGACAATTAATGAGATTAATACAACACTTCTACTTGAATGTCACTATCAAT
>NW_015546234.1:2381196-2381645 GCF_001515605.1 Sinocyclocheilus anshuiensis | reverse complement strand
CAAAGGCTATAGCATTAAAATGATATACATATGGATATTGTATGTATACTCTCACACTTTAACTGCTTCTATTCTTGAACACTTGATGATTATCTAATCAAAATAAAAGCGCAGCGCTGAGTCTAGGAGAACTAACCGGTATCACACACACAATGGACGCGTCGCGTTCAAAACAGCGGTCTAAAACAGTTTATTTAATAGCCAAACGGACACAAGTTTACTTCAAGAATGAACAATTTGGTTGCCGATAACCGATAGTTCCAGCAATCAACTATCGGTGCCGATTAATCAGCAAAACCGATACATCGGTCGACCTCTAGTAACTAGTAATGTGTAATATATTACATTCTTTTAGTAACTAGCCCAACACTGACTACCAGTCAAAAGTTTTTGAACAGTAAGATTTTTAATGTTTTTTAAAGAAGTCTCTTCTGCTCACCAAGCCTGCA
>NW_015546234.1:2374750-2380681 GCF_001515605.1 Sinocyclocheilus anshuiensis | reverse complement strand
TATTACTTTTATTTAGCAAGGATGCTTTAAATTGATCAAAAGTGATGATAAAGATATTTATAATTTTACAAAAGATTTCTATTTCAGATAAATGCTGTTTTTCTAAACGTTCTATTCATCAAAGAAACCTGAAAAAAAAATCTAATCTGTTTTCAACATAATAATAATAATAAATTACTGTTTTTGCTGTATTTTGGATCAAATAAATGAAGGCTTGGTGAGCAGAAGAAACTTCTTTAAAAAACATTCAAAATCTTACTGATCAAAACCTTTTGACTGGCAGTGTATTAGCACACAATTTCTAAAGTGCCTAAATGTCAAAATTAGTACAACATATTTGTTGAAAAGTCTAATACACTATTGTATTATTAGGCTGTGAGCCTGTTACTGATGCTAAAAATTCAGCTTTGAAATCACAGGAATAAATGACATTTTAATAAAAAAAATTCACAATATTACTGTTTTTGCTGTATTTTGGATCAAATAAATGAAGGCTTGGTGAGCAGAAGAAACTTCTTTAAAAAACATTAAAAATCTTACTGATCAAAACCTTTTGACTGGCAGTGTATTAGCACACAATTTCTAAAGTGCCTAAATGTCAAAATTAGTACAACATATTTGTTGAAAAGTCTAATACACTATTGAATTATTAGGCTGTGAGCCTGTTACTCATATTATGTTTTGTGTTGCTGTCTGCTATAGCTCCCTCCCTCCCTATACAATAAATACATGTGAATATCTGTCTCTGCTAAATTTTTTAATGTAACTTTACAATCGATATTGATGTCCTTTAGCACGGTATTCTGAATGATGATAATAATGGCAGGCCCGGATTAAGAACACATAGGGCCCTGGGGCTATAGCAAACCCAAGGGCCCCCCTTCATAGTAGCCTATCTTGGTGCCTTTTTTTTTTTTTTATCAAATCTCCAACACACAGAGATACAATGTATGCACTCTAAATATTCCAAGCTACAGCACATTAAAAGAATAAATACATTAACACCAGATATATGTAGTCAAAGCAAACAGGTTTCCAGAAGCATCAACAACTTTTGAGCATATACAGTTCCCTTAAGGAGTTTAGTTTAAATAGTTGTATTATTAGAAGGTCTTCTTTCTGGCCCTAGAAGAGGAGAATCATCAGGGCTGGACTGGCGCTAAAATTCAGTACATCTGGCCCACACAGTCCCCCATAAATGTTTTGCTGGGGTTAGGGCAATTGGAATAAATTATTTATTAATAAATAACGGACGAAAACAAATTATATTTTTGAATACTTAAAATGCATTTAACAATATTAATATTCCATTATATTGCAGGCTCTTAATTATTGAATTCATATTTTCTGCAAGTATATTAGAACTAGTAAATTGTCCTTTGTAGTTGCCCTACTGAAAAGCTAATTCTTGAATCCAGAGTTAACTATAGTATTAGTAAACCTAAAAATTGACTTATTGCCTTTATTTGAACCAATATTTAATAGGCTATAAGTGTCCTATAACAATTTTTGTGACATTAATAAAAAATATAATTAACCATATTTCTACAGTGTCAGTAAATGCATGTTAAATAGCCTAGGTGTGGTGCTGTGGATTAAATTGCTTATTTACAGTTTTGTACAGTTTACCTCTACACTTCAGTTTACATCGGTGCTATTCAATCTGGTTTCCGCTAGCTTCACCACGGAGACTTTACTGTTCAAATATAAGTGTCGTGTGTGGAATTCAAATGGGCAAGCGCTGCTTATTATCACTTCAATAGAGTGGCGAAAGTGTCGAGCTACAGTCGTTGTCAGCGCTGTGGCGGCGGGAGACACCGGTCCGGTGTGGTCCAGTTTTTCTCTTGCACTGCGCGGTTTAATCAGATAACTCAGTGCCGTTTCATCACTTGGCTTTTAGAGTTTGTTTCCCATGTGCTACAGTAAAGCTGGGGCGATTAAAAGATACCTGCAACTCTAGTGTAAACGAGTAAGCCTACAAGACATTTTTTATCGCTCATATCTTTTGGACTGAAATAGCACAGACACTAATATGTGGGGGCGTGGTGGGATTTCTGCAATCGGCACACCGGGAGAAGCTCGGGTGCTCCCGATGGCCAATCAATTCTAGGTCTAATTTTCCTTTCCTCCACAGCCAATCAGGCTTCAGCCCCGCCTAGCCCTTATGTTAATCCGGCCCTGAATAATGGAGTGCTACTGATAGCCTAACCGATACTAGCAGTTTAATACTAAACTACGTTAATAAAACAAACCTATCTAGCGTATTTACAGATGAAGCTGACCTGCACTTGAAGCCCTGAACAGGTCAGTGATGTAGCTACATTTCACTGCTGCTTCTGGCCACTTCTTCTCTTTCATCGAGTCCCGCGCATCGGTTCTGTTCGGAATCGTTTGACGGAAGCGCGTAACACGTGAGCTGATTCGTATAGCACAGTGCTGACAGTCAAGACTGATTTATGATTTATTATCGATTTATTATCGAATGACAACATCTGAAACCAGGCCACCGGGAATTCTCCCGGTGCTCCCAATGGCCAGTCCGGGCCTGCGTGTTAACCCACATTTAACAGATTGTAAAGGGATTAAAGCAGTTAATCAGTCTCATCTCTCCTCTAATAGACATATTAATCATTGCGCCAAAAGCATATTAGTTATACCAGCTCAAAACCATACCATTCACACATGGGCTCCTCATGATCTATCATTCTCGAAAATATTATTTGTGTGTGTGTGTGTGTGTGTATGTGTGTGTGTGAGTGTGCTTAGCTATAATTCAAAGGCATAGTTGTCCCAGAAGTGAGACAAATCTGACAAAATCCATGTTTGGGAAATTTGGAGGACAAAAATTATGAATATGTTGTTAAAATGCAAAATGTTTTCTTTTAGGGGTATGTTTGGGTTTGTATTCATTAAAAATAAGATTTATATTAAAGCAGTAGATAGTATGTCTTCATTTATAGCTACAAAAATAAACAGACAGACATTTTGGTTGTACGGACATCTATTAATTAATTTATTATTTATTTAAGATATTTTTTAAATGAAATTCATATACACAATAACTTAAATACAAACACAATTCATCTATACATTAACTTGAATATGTTTCATTTATAAAATAAAATGTATTTTGATATTTCTTTTTAATATTTTGATTTAATTTTCTTTTTATTAAAAAAAATGTAATTATGTCATAGAGATAAACCTTGAAGACCCTTATGACAAGCCAATGTTAGTTCAGGATGTGAAATGACATGTGGTGCAAACTTAATGATATTTAGTTAGTAATTCATAATTGTTCATACAAATACTGTTACCTGCAGAATATATATATATATATATATATATATAGTGTGTGTGTGTGTGTGTGTGTGTATGTGCACATGTATTCAGGATAAAAGGAAACAATTATTTTTTACTTTATGGTTGCAGTATAGTTGAGTCATTACATATACATACGTATAAGGGTTTTTCAAAATCAACAAAAATACAGAAAGCACATCTCTAATGTGTTCTAAACTAGACCTTTAAGAAGATTTTTCCTTTGTGGTGGTCAGTGCGTATTGTTTATAGCGTGTGTGTGTGTGTGTGTGTGTGTGTCTGTGTAAAAATCAGCAAGAGCGTGTGTGTAATCCCTAAGGAGTTTTCTGATAAGAACAGAGTTTTTAATCCAGTGTTCATCCAGCTGTTGGACAAAATATCAGTCACCACAGCCGCTCGGTAATCCTTCACTGCTCATGCTCTCCCATCGATCAAATTCAGCACATTTCTACATCATAAACAAATACATCTACCCGGTCCATCCCCA
Source organism: Sinocyclocheilus anshuiensis (assembly GCF_001515605.1). Classification (NCBI taxonomy): domain Eukaryota; kingdom Metazoa; phylum Chordata; class Actinopteri; order Cypriniformes; family Cyprinidae; genus Sinocyclocheilus; species Sinocyclocheilus anshuiensis. The sequence goes on along the minus strand of NW_015546234.1, from coordinate 2,376,873 downwards.
CACCTCCCCGATCCATCACCTCTCAGACACTTTCACTACAGCTAGAAATGAGCTGGATAATTCCACTCAATATTAACGATTCACAACTGATATTTATGAGCTAATCACAAAGGTTTGCACTTGAATCGGTGCATCAGCAGCCTCAATACGGGGTGACGCCACTTGCCGCAATGATATAATGAATTCCTCCCCTCTAAAAATCAATATGGAGATTCGTTTTTGTTCCTAGTGGGGCTGAGCAGATGATAGATCGAGAAAGGCCCATCAAAAAGAGAGAGTATGGGAAAGAGAGCTATTTTGTAGCCTCTTTATCCACAAAAGTAATAAGAATAATAACACCCACTGTTTTATTGGCTCTTTTGTTTAATTGACATAGAAATATATGGTAATGGCCTTACAATGGCATAGAACCTGCGGTTTTGTAAGTTTACATGTGAGTTAATCAATTCCTTTTTGTCTTTTGAGTAAGTGTGTGTACCTAATAACAGTGTAATGGCAGTATAATAACATCCTTATGAAGCTTAATGAGGGGCCGGCGCAGTGGGGCTTGGGGGACCGCGGAGGCCATGTTTGGTGTCACATCATAAGTGCATGCCTAGGGAAATGATTAAAGTAAAGCAGCGGACACTGCTGCAAATCTTACTGCAACGGGAGGGATGCTGGTGGGCCTCCAGCGAGAATTTTTTAAGCTTGATATTCAGCTGGTGAATGTAGGTTAAGAGATTAATCTCCATTTAGCCACCTTGAGCTGTTTTCCCACACTTTAAGACTGAACAAAACACTCTCTGGGATATGTCCCTCTCCTCTTGCTTAAAATCGCACCAACGTAGATACGCACATAGATTTACCGCATATGATTGTAAACCAGTCATATGATTTGCACTGGGAAGTCTGTGACATTTAGATATAATATTTGTAAGGATAATAGGTGTTTTTAGGGAATCAAAAACACACAGGGCAGCGCAATCTCTATAATCCAATTCCCGAATTAATTACTCTCGTAATTCGAGAGTCGATGAGCTTACAACTAATTGTGAAGGCCCATTCACACCAATAAATATAGCCTAACAATAAATATTTTTGCATCCACACCAATGCACAATAACATTCTGTTATTATCAGTATGCATTGCAGTTTTGTCGTGTGCCGCCTTAAAGTGCTCAAGTTCTTTAAATTCAGGTGGATTCTAATTGGCTGTTAATATTTGTATGTGTGTTTGAAAGTGATTCCAACGTAGTTATGGTGTGGGCTCTGCTATTCTTTTAAATTTACAATGATTTTTAAAATGTTATTGTTACCGTTACAGTTATTGTCCTTGGTGTGAACAAGCATTTAGACTTAAATCAGTGTAATTACTCACAACTTTCAAGGAATGAAAGCTGCAGTGAAAAATTCTGTATGGTTTAGCATTAAATTATATATAATTTGACTGCCAAACAATGATACATTTGTTTTGAAAGTAAAAACTATGAATTACCACATAATTTAAGGTAAAAAAAAAAGAGTAAAAGGACATTACCAGCAGTCTCAGTGTGACATAAAGCATTATTATATTTTATTCAAATAGTTTTGCTTCTTATTATTTTTGTCATCAGTAATGTACATGTTTGTATTATTTGGATAATTTTTATTGCATTATTTTAAGTGTTATTAGTGTTATTTTGTTTGTTACCCTGATGGTGTTTTGTCTTTGTGACCCTGTGAACCATATCTTTATATGAGTGTTGGCTATATTTTATGGACATGCAACATACAATGAACCCATGTGTTTTTTTTTGTTTGTTTTTTAATTACCACCTGTATTATGGTAGGTACATTTAAAGGTACTTCTTTTTATCATAAATTGAACAGGTTTTTTTTTTTTTTTCAAAATAATATATTTTAGAGATTCTAAGAAATCTGAATAGTTAAAGATAATCAGAATAGTTCAATTATTTATGATTGCCATCCATAATTAACATATACATTTTAATTTAGAAGGAGCATTCATGAACATTGGCTGCTTTAGCTGTGAAGTTAATTTAATACAGTGTTTTTGTTTAATGCATTTTCATTAATGCATTTTCATTTTCTCACAAAAATTAGTTTGAGATCAAACAATAATTGGTGAACCCCCAGTTGAA
>NW_015546234.1:2372633-2374740 GCF_001515605.1 Sinocyclocheilus anshuiensis | reverse complement strand
AGGAATGCTGGGCCATTAATATAAATATTAATATATCAATATAAATATTTATTTATTTATTTATATTTATTATAAATATTAAAATAACATCAAACGAGCAAATGCCAACTGTGTTTACACTGTATATATACAGTATGTGTGTGCAGCAGCTTGAACACAGCCTCTGATCAGCATCTACATGTTTATGTATGGTATGGCCTTTAAAGTAAATTAATTCTTAATGTATTCATTTATACTCCCAGTTAATCCATACCTTGAATATGCCGAGGTCTGTTTCATTACCATATTTCTGTAGACTCATTACAGGCTGAGAAATAACACCTGATTGAACAGTTTCTGAGCACATGCAGTACTGCTGTCCCACAGACAATATTTCAGCCCGAATCACGTTGACCACGTTGAATTGAAGGTTTCGAGTCGGTAATAACAAGAAGGATCTAAACAGCTGTGTACATTTAGCAAACAATGTGCAGAGAGCATCAACAGCAGACAGCATTAAAAACTCACACAGGGATTTGGCCAAAACAAATGAGCTTGGACTCCAGCTCTGGGTTTGAGTCATCAGCATTTACATTGGTTTGAGTCACAGAAGCGCAAAACCCGCGAATATATTTCAGCCAGATCAAAGCGTGCCCCGCTGCGAGGCATCCTTCCACTGTGGAAACATTTACCACATTTTGAATATCCCACCATGGTAATTTTTCATAAAAATCATGATTCTCCCAAAGTGATCTTTGAAAGCCAGACGCGGGCACAAGACAAACTGGCGTCAGACTCTGTTAAGCAGAGGGGTAAAAACGTCAAAGCTGTGTTTCCCTGCAAATCCATCAAAGCTGTAATGCAATGAGAAAACACAGTGCAGCTTCCGAGGAAGAATACACAAACAACAATGAATAAAAGTGTGGGAGAGAGGACCAGAACAGACAGGAGCCGATTTAAAGGCCCTGCTGTATATATATGGAAAATGAATAAAGGTGAAATGTTATGATTTGGTGCTTCAGGAGGGAGTGTGTATACCTCTGCTGTAGCAGAAATAATCTCAGTGAACTTTGACTGGTTTAGTTTTATTTTCATTGGCTTTCTCCACAGTGACTTCACAGTAGGTTAAGGAGATGGTGGAAAATTAAGCTTCATAGATAAGAGTCGATGTGGGACCACCAAGGTGTCCAGGCCCAGAGTGATATAACCGGTGGATTTAAATGAGTGTTATATAAGAGAGTTTGTGTGTGGTCTGAAAGTTTACTGCACAATTCATTGTAACATTAGTAAAAGTTCATTGTACTTTTGACAAGAAATAAAACTCACACAGCTCTATTGTTATATGTGCACTGCAGCTCACAGGATGATAGAAATCCTAAAATATTTAATATCTGACATTAAATATCCAATATAAACTAATATATAAATGAAAAAGCAAAAATTTCATCTGATAATTGATATGTTGCCGATATACTGCACATCCCTAGATATACTGAACAAAATTATAAACGCAACACTTTTGTTTTTGCCCCCATTTTTCATGAGCTGAACTCAAAGATCTAAGACTTTTTCTATGTACACAAAAGGCCTATTTCTCTCAAATATTGTTCACAAATCTGTCTAAATCTGTGTTAGTGAGCACTTGATTTAGACAGATTTGTGAACAATATTTGAGAGAAATAGGCCTTTTATGTACATAGAAAAAGTCTTAGATCTTTGAGTTCAGCTCTCATGAAAAATGGGGGCAAAAACAAAAGTGTTCCGTTTATAATTTTGTTCAGTGTATATAGATAGATAGATAGATAGATAGATAGATTGATGTAATTTTTAGTAAATGCTTCTTCTTTGCTGTAATCTATTGATATACCATTACGTTTTAGATAATGATCTAAATCTTAAAATATTGCCATTTGTAGATATTTTAAACATACATACATACATACATGTAATTATTTAAATTAATAAACGTATCATGAACAGTTTTGGCCTGTTTTCCAACAATTTCCTCTAGAGATGCACCGGTATCGGGCCCAATACTGAGCTCCTGTACTCGTACTAGTTAAAATGCCCCGATACCAAACGCCGATACCACACAGCATGTGATAAGTGCCATATTCAGACAAAGAAA
>NW_015546234.1:2370726-2371819 GCF_001515605.1 Sinocyclocheilus anshuiensis | reverse complement strand
TGTTTTGCTTGCTTGAGTGTTTCTGCATTATATGAGTGGATTTGGAATATAAATCGCACCACGTTTCAGATGAAAAAAAACGACTTCTATTTCTGAAAATATCACAGTTAGGAGATTTATAATGAGTGGTTCCCTGCATTATACAGCAAAGCGCATGATTACAGTACTAAGTCGCTGCAATGGAGCAGCTCTAATGCTATTAAATTAAAGATGATGTACCATAGAGCAAAAAAAAAGTGAAAGTAACAAAAACTTGTAAAATACATTTTAATGGGCATAATTAAGTGTGAAAATAACCGAAGGATATACAGTCAAACCAAAAATTATTCAGAGAGCAGATATAATTTTTGATATTTTTTTACTAGTGGGTGCAGGACACTATAGTTAATTTGTGTAAAGTGAGGATAGCAAAATAAGTTAAACTGTGACAAATCATACCCAAAAATTCTTCATACAGTGGACTACCAGTAAAACTGATACAAATTTGTGACCAAAAATTATTCAGACCGAGTCTGGGGGAAAAAAAAATTGAAGTTCAGGTTTGCATGAACCTGGATGCAATGCACCACAATGCATGCCCAGGAGACTACAGGCTGTCATTAAGGCTAAAGGTTGCCCGACTAAGTATTGATAGTTGTGTAAATACTGTCATACTAACAGCCGTCTAATTTTTGGTTGACTGTAATCTATTACATACCTTTCTATCAAAGTTATAAGTGCCATATTCAGACAAAGAAACACAGACAACAGAACAACAGACAGCAGAATGGAGTTATTAGAGATTAAGCATGTCTACCAAGTATATGTATGCAATGAATATAATGTTAAACATTCAGTATTAACGCCTGTATAGCTGAAGTGCGCGAGCTGATAAGCAAAGGACGTTGAGTGGCTTGAGCGCGCGGTGGCGCAGATGCGCGAGCTTGTCGAGTGAATATACCTTTCTCACAGACATCACTGGGAAGCTTGTAGTTGACTAGCTTGTGGTTGACGGATGTGTCAAAAACAAGTAAGTAAAACAATGCACACGTTACTTAACGGTAGGGAGAGAGAAAGAGAGAGAGAGAGAGAGAGAGAGCGCACTTCTGGTGTG
>NW_015546234.1:2356391-2368668 GCF_001515605.1 Sinocyclocheilus anshuiensis | reverse complement strand
AACCAACTAACATTATACATACCCTTTTGGTTTCTGTACCCAATATTTAAAAAATTTACAAATGCAATAAAAATATCAGTATCAGTACTCGGTATCGGCAAGTACCAAAAATAAAAGTATCGGTATTAGGCGAGTACTGGGAAAAGTGGTATCGGTGCATCCCTAATTTCCTCTACAAGTTTTATTCAATTTCTGCACTTAATCGAGCGCGAGCACACACACACACACACACACATATACAGAAAAGCCAAGATGACCCTGAGTGTTAAATCCCCCACTATATGTATCAATTATGCATATAATGCAAATGCTCTGCAGTGTTATGTAATTTATATATTGTGGATGTTCACTGTATTTTGTATTACATTACAGTTAAAGAACTTTTTCCCCATTGCACTTTTAACTTAGTACATAAAAAAAAAATAATAAATAAAATAAAATAGTGTAACTAACGGTAGTGTGAAACAGGTGAAAACTAAATAGCTGGGTGCGTTTGATTGCATTTATTTTATGATTCTAAAAGTGGTATCGGTGCATCCCTAATTTCCTCTACAAGTTTTATTCAATTTCTGCACTTAATCGAGCGCGAGCACACACACACACACACACACACATATACAGAAAAGCCAAGATGACCCTGAGTGTTAAATCCCCCACTATATGTATCAATTATGCATATAATGCAAATGCTCTGCAGTGTTATGTAATTTATATATTGTGGATGTTCACTGTATTTTGTATTACATTACAGTTAAAGAACTTTTTCCCCATTGCACTTTTAACTTAGTACATAAAAAAAAATAATAAATAAAATAAAATAGTGTAACTAACGGTAGTGTGAAACAGGTGAAAACTAAATAGCTGGGTGCATTTGATTGCATTTATTTTATGATTCTTACAGTCCTGATTGTCTTTACCTGCACAGGTTAAGATGCTCATCGGCAGTCTGATAGAAGGAGAAGTGGGACAGGATGATGATCACCACAATGAGGAAAGCATAGGAAGCTGTTTGGGAAAGGTACAATCCTGATACAAGAACACTGTGGGTACAATCCTGTAAAACTGTTTATATTTAACTATTTCAATTGTAAATTAATTTAGTTTTGACAGTACGAGTGAGTTTATGGATGTGGACACATTAGATCAGTAAGAAACTCTCTGTATATATGTGTGTCTGTATACATGTGTGCTCAGTTCACTGGGCAAGAGAACAGTAGTGTGTGCTCAGCTCGAGTTTAACAAACACACTCCTTCGCTAGAGTGGATCAAAGCTACACTACACTCTATCTCAACTGTTCTGTAGGAGGAAAGCCGTGACATCTACAACTCTCCCTGTCTCCTTTTCCACCATGTGCTCAAAAACAGTGCTATATCCTTTATACAAAACCCATTTTTATGTAAATATATAGCCTACGACTGACAATGCATTTTGTACCAATAAAAATCCCTGTTTGTCATATAAATACATTTTGACCCCTTAAGACACTGCAGTTTTGCATAAATAGACCGGAAAAATTATGTAGCATGCATACAGTGCAGTGTCACTCGCGGGATGTAGGCCTACCTGTCCTCCTTTAGTCAGCATCATTGCTGATGTTTCTTCAGTTTTAATCTCATTCTGTGCTCTTCAAAACCCAAGTCAGTTTTTTTTTAATACTTTCTTGTATCCCAGCTTAGTATGCAGAAACTACTATAAGTAAAACATTTTAGGCTGATTTCCTGAAAAGTTAAATAATGTTACATTAGTGTCCGTCCCCTTTTTCAGCCACCTTGATTCTGGAAGTATTTTTCCAATTATTTCTTCCTACGGAGATTTTTAAAAGTATTTGTTAAAGATTTATAAGCCAACCAGCTACAAGGTGAATCAAAACTTTACTTTGATTTTAATTGATTAAACTGGACAAGACGGTACAAGACTGTATACTTAATGGCTTCAATGAGGGAACAAACTACAATCCCATGAAGCATTGCAAATGACAATCAAATTAACAGTGATGGAAAAGTACAAAACTATAGATTTATTATGAAATTCGCAGTGCTTCATTGGAGTGGGCAGCCGCTAAAGACTTTTTTTGGTGCAGTTTGCTTGTATAATTTATCTGATTGGTGGAAATGTCTCTTCAGAATCATGGGTAATGTAGTTTTACACTAGGAACTTTGAAGTTAAACATAAGATTAATACAATATTTTTGACTGTTGACTGTTGATATTTTTGACTGTTACATTGTTAGCTAGCTAACAGCTTGCTAATGGTTATCTGATTGTTTGCGGCTTTTCCTGCCTGAACACTACATTTCATGCTGTTGAATGCCATGTAAGAGGTAATTCGTTATAACTATGACTTATTTCTCATTGTTTAAGATATCCTAGAGGCACATCACACATCGCAACGTCATGCAGCTTGTGAATTGCTGTGGGAGTTGCTTCACTGAAGGTGAGAATCTCAATCGCTGAAGGATTTGCCTCACTGAGCTGTGAATCGCAATCACTGTATGAGTGTGAATTGCAGCAAAACAGCCAGGGTATATTTGTAAGAACGGCATTGTAAGTAGCTACAGCAGAGAACATTCAGACCGGTTTTGTGTGTAGATGTAAGAGAACAAAGCTGACCTTCCTTTCCATGATGATGATGTAGCTGGAAGAATGAAAATGTTCACTGAGCACTTTTGTTTTAAATGACTATATTAAGGTTTTCCTTGTGGAACTTATAATATCCAAGTCCCACAATCAATTTTTATTCATAATTATTTGATGTTTAATATACACTACTGTTTAAAAGTTTGGTTTTGGTAAGATTGTTCTAAAGATTTTGATAGATTTTTCTATGTTAATAGATTTTATAACATGATTTCATTCCTGTGATCAAAGCTGAATTTTCAGCATCATTACTCCAGTCTTCAGTGTCACATGATCCTTCAGAAATTAGAAAATTCTAATATGTTGATTTGGTCCTCAAGAAACATTTATTACTAATATTAATGTTTAAAACAGTTGCTGCTTAATATATTTGTGTGGATAAGTGCATATTAGAATGATTTCTGAAGGATCATGTGATATTCAAGATTGGAGTAATGATTCTGAAAATGCATTTGCCATCACAGAAATAAATTACAGTTTTTAATTGTATTTAAATTGAAAAAAAGTTGTAATAATTGTAATAATAGTTCTCAATATTACAGTTTTACTGTGTTTTTGATCAAAGAAATGCAACCTTGGTGAGCATAAGAGACTTCTTTCAAAAACGTTTTAAAATCTTTCCGACCCCAAACCTTTTAACAGTAGTATATATTAAATAATAAAAATAGATAATAATAATAAACAATGGATCATTTTATTTATTTGTTTGTTTTTACTGCACAGCTTTTTTTTTTACATCTTTTTGTAGAAAAAAATACAGTATATAATATGAAAGATATATAAAACAAAGCAATATTATTAATAGACAAGTACATGGAAACACCTCGATGACATGACACTATATTCCAAGTTTTCTGAAGTCATTCAGTTTCATTGTTCAGAAAAGAGAAGCATGAACATTTAACTTCTCCTTCTGTGTTTGAGACAATGATCATGAAGGCAGCAAGATGGCCTTTTCTCTTCCCCTTCATGACAAGAACAGCACCAGTAGAGAGGCAGTATTATCTGAAAGTTAAAGAAATGTGACAACGTCAGATAAACAGTTCAGGAATTTCACTTCTTGTGTCCTTACAATAAAATAAAGCAGAATGAAAAGCCCTATTTCTAGAGTCCTGAGTTTGTGTGTGTGTGGTTGTACCCTCAGGGAGACAGTCACTCCCCTGAAAATGAAAAATACTCCAAATGTGTTTTATTGCCATCTCTCTGTGCTCCCCTTAGCACTTGAAGCAAATGCATTTCCATCAAGTGCTGGAATAATTTACCACATACATTCCATGTTTCCCCCCTTTCCTCACTGGTTGTCCCCTTGTGAAAGTGAAAGAAGCAAGGGCAAAGAATCTGCAGTATTTAGCGAAAGGCGTTTTGCAGCTCTTCCTCATTTGTATGTTTTTGTTGTGTCCTGTTTGGGATTGGAGGTTGGGTCTGTAGGGAAGAGGAAGGGTGATGTATGGTTGCGTTTGAGCGATGGGTTCTGGCCCACCCCTCGCATGTACAGTGCACTTGAAGGAAAAGAGCGCTGTTGTGTGCTCTGGGACTAGTCCAAGACTCACGGAGGCCCTGGGGTTAAACCTGCTGCAAACACCGAAGAACGAGCCCCTGCTATTCATCCATCATTACGGCAATTAATCACATGCCTTTCTCTTAACATGCAAGGGGTTTCAAGGTTTTTTGTTTTTTTTAAACAAGCCCAGATGGAGCGGTTGGTGCAGGCAGGGCATGTTTAAATATAGAGCCTTTGTATTCAGGGGCGGTGTTGCATTATAAAATATTACCTCATTTTACTTCCACATCTACATAAAGATGTGTGTGTATGCTGCTAATGCCTTTTTTATGCAAATGTGTATATCCATTCATTCATTAGTAAGTCATACTGTGAGTTTACTGCTCAGTCTTTAGGAGAAACTCACTACAAGTAACTTAACCATATTGCAGTGAGTGACAGTAACTCAACTGTTTTCAAAGAAGCTTTTCCATTAACAAGCTGCTCTTTCCTAAGAAGTATCTATAATTTAAATGAGTATACTGATAAAAAGGGGTTGTAGGATTTACTTTGAACCAGTTTTCACTCATTAATTGCTAGTAAATATCACAAGTAATTAAAAAGAAACAAGTAGCACATTGAATTTAAACAACAATTAAATTAAAAATTCATTGAATTAAATGTTTAAGTAGAAAGACTGAAATAAATAAAGCTAAAATAAACTAATAAAAAAAAATCTTTATTTACAATTAAAAAAAAAATGTTTTCTTCTTTTTCACATATTGTTCTTAAGTGACATTATGTGCACACAACCAGCAATCAAATGAAGTCTGTAATCAAATGCACTCTCCTAAACTGCGCTCTCTCTCTCTCTCTCTCTCTCTCTCTCTCTCAAGAAACCTTTATTTATAGACCTGATTTCATGAGAAAATAGCCTAACTTCGTAAATTCATATGAAAACATTTACGTGTACATTTGAAAACATTGTGTGTGTATTTTTTTATTTGTTTTTAATAATTATTCTTAATATTCTAGTCTCTCTCTCTCTCTCTCTTTCTATATATATATATATATATATAAAAATTCTTATTATTATTAATGTTCAAGTTTAATGATGTCACTATAATTATGGTCCTCAGTGGTTTTTTGGGTCCTCATTCTTTAACTGCACATAATTTATTTGTGAACAGTGGTTGCATAGGGTGCACTTTTCATAACACAATAACCAACTCAAATTCCTTTCATAGCAGAAACATAATTTAAAACAAAATAAAAGAAAATAGCTCCAATAATATTAGACATGTCAAGTAACTCAAATGCATCTCTTTCAGTTAACTAAAAATGCACACAACAATACACCTTGTTATTCTAAACTATGTATTAGTGTAAAAATATTTTTACAGTTTGTAATAGTGTTAGCAGGAAGCACAAGAAGAGACTGATCACTGTGGCTTTTGCGCATGAATTGGTTTTTAGAGCAATGTTTTTAACTGTTCTGTAATAAAAAAAAGTATAAATAAATGTCTTTAAGCTAACTACTCATTTTACAGTGTAGGTTTTCAAAAGACTAGCTTTACTGTAGCTTAACTTATGATTAACTTGTTGCTTCAAAGTAGCTTCACCCAAACCTTTTGCATTTATAACCCTTAACAATTGTTTCTGCTTATAACTATGCTAGCCTACTGCCTGAGCAGTTGCTAGTGTTGCAGTTTTTTTTTTTATTCCCATCTAATTTGTCCATCTGCCATTTACAAAGCTGTTAATACAAGATATTTTGCTTCTGAAAAGGTCAGTCAACTCATATTAGCGATTCCTTTAATCAGACAAATTTCAGAGGGTGTGGTAGAGGCGCTTTCATCTTCAGAGTATCTGGACCGCATCTGTTCTCGGCATTACGCCGCCTTACGCATTCATAGTACAGTTTCAGACATCTACAAATCCTCTCTTTATAAATATTTAGGGCACAGATCAGCGATGTGATTTTGCCTTTTCCTTTTTTTCATTGCAGATCAATTCCTTGTTTATTGGATCTGTTTTTTTTCCCAATAAGCTCTTCGTCTGTTCGCTATCTCACTGCCAGTAGGCTGAGCTGTTAGCCTGTTCTGCTGCTAGCTGGTGATGAAGTGGATCTGTCCCCAGGGTGACTAATGTCTGACCTTCCACAGGCAGCCCCTTTAGCCCACAGACCTGCCCAGAGGCACGGGTGAAGCACAGCTCTGATTCCAACCGAGTCAGCGCCTCCCTAAATGAGAAATATTGAGCGGCAGTGAGCAGCAGGGAGGGCCAGGGACTCGGATGCAGTGCGAGGGAGAAAATATTGGGTTTGTTTCCTCAGATTACCTGTCAGGTTAGGTCTCCAGTTTCTCCTCCACTCCATTCCGCGGCGTTACGTTATGTTCCCGCCGAACACACATCAAGTGCCTGACAACCTAATCTTCCCCAAAAGAAGCAACCATTACTACAACCTGCAGAAAGTGTTCTTGCCAAGAGCCAATTCAAAGAGCTAAACAATATGACTAAAAACCTCTCTTGTGATGCCAGTCCATCTGGTTTATTTCAACGACGTTGTAAAAGCAGGTCAGTTTCCCTGACGATATTCAAGTGTCTTTGCGTTCTTCACAAGAAACATCTTGATAGCTTAGCTCGGAAAGGACACCTCATTGATGTCTCAACCATTTACCGTGGCTTAACAAGACAGGAGGGTAAACCGAAGTAAATAACAATCTATTTACTCCCAAAAGCTTCAAACTGTTAATTGGGACAAATCAATTCAACAGAATAGTGAGAGTGAAAGGCAAAATAAACAAATAAAAAGAGTAATTAACAAATTACACAGCGCCTGTTCCAGAGACACCATAAGACTAATTAGTGTGGAAGGAGGGATGGGAAGGGAGCTGTGTGATCGGTGACAGAGGGGGCAGCCAAACAAGGCGGATGGACACATGGGACAGAGATATGAGGACATCTGTATTCCACATGAACAAACCTGAGTATGTTCCCTGTGAAAAAGCTTGACATTCAGTGCCGGTGACAGAGGGGGCAGCCAAACAAGGCGGATGGACACATGGGACAGAGATATGAGGACATCTGTATTCCACATGAACAAACCTGAGTATGTTCCCTGTGAAAAAGCTTGACATTTAGTGCTTTACACACTGACGTTTGCCAATTCCCAGGAAGCTCTTTGCCTGGTCAGGTTTTGCTGTCCATTAAAATCAGTTTTATGGTGCACCTGTTCAATGCTGAATATCACTCTCAGTAAAGCACCTGTGATTCTACTGCAGGCTGTACTGATTGAATCACATCTTGTATGAGAAGAGAAAATGTCCTTAATAGAGAAATATGAAGAAAACGGAAATTGTAGGATGAAACCAATGAAAACTTGCATTTAAGATGTACTTCAAGAGCACAAAAGAGGCTATTTTAATCTTGAATTAATTTGTGTTTTTGGAGGTGCAGAATAAAATGAACAATCCTTCATATGAACAATCCTGATTTTAATTATTAAAATCCCAAGATCTATATTGTACTTTATACCATTTTCAGTGGCTGAAAATGTATTTGTACATTCACTTTTTCAGTGCATCTGAACAAATAATTCTTAAGAGCCAGTTCTTTTTAGTGAATCAAAATCATGCAGTGCAACCAGTGTAGTATGATTCAATAACAAAAGATTCTTAAGAGCCTTTTCTTTTTAGTGAATCAAAATCATGCAGTGCAACCAGTGTAATAGGATTAACTAACAAATTACTCTTAAGAGCCGGTTCTTTTTTAGTGAATTAAAAACATACAGAGCAACCAATGTAGCCTGAATTACAAAACAAATGACTCTTAAGAGTCCGAACTTTTGGGTGAATCAAACCCATACTGTATGGCTTGACCATTGTAGTATGATTCACTAATAAATAGGGTTGGGTATTGATTGAGGTTTTTTTTACGATACCGGTGCCATATCGATACTTTTAAAACGGTACCAGTGACTAAACGGTGCCTGAACTGATACTTAAAAAAAAAAAAAAAAACATGGATAACATTAAAGAACATTAAAAATGTTTAAAATAAATATACATAGCATTCACATGCTCCTCCGGATGCTCTCATTTCCCGAGTTGTGCTTCCCTTACTCTACGGCTAATAAATGTATTTCACGATCTGGGTCAATATTTAATACAAAACCACACATAATGTTTCTACTGTATCTCACTCTGATATTTAGTTAATATGAGTGAATTGACTGAGTGCTGTCTGTCACTGTCTTTAATCAGTTCTGTGAATGACTGTATGGTATGCCACATGCACTGTAATATGTTTTATATTAAATAATAAATTTTCAAATAAAAATAGCAACATGATCGCTTTATAAAGTATGCGTTTATATGTGTTAAGGGCTAGATTTTCGCTTGAGGAAACAGCTCTGATGTGATGAGGGATGAATTAACGCAGGGTCAAAATTATTGATTTTTCTTTTATGCCAAAAATCATTAGGATATTAAGTAAAGATCATGTTCCATGAAGATATTTTGTAAATGTCCTACTGTAAATGTACTAAAACTTAATTTTTGATTAGTAATACGCATTGCTAAGAACTTAATTTGGACAACTTTAAAGGCAATTTTCTCAATATTTTGATTTTTTTGCACCCTCAGATTCCAGATTTTCAAATAGTTGTATCTCGGCCAAATATTGTCCTATCCTAACAAACGGGAAAGCTTATTTATTCAGCTTTCAGATGATGTATAAATCTCCATTTTAAAAAAATTGACCCTTATGACTGGTTTTGTGGTCCAGGGTCATATGGTATGACCAGTGTATTACAATTCATTAAAAAATAACTCTTAAAGGGTTAGTTCACCCAAAAATGAAAATTATGCTGTGTTTTATTCACCCCCAAGGCATCCTAGGTGTATATGACTTTCTTCTTTCAGACGAATCCAGTCGAAGTTATATTAAAAATTGTCCTGGCTATTCCAAGCTCTATCATTGCAGTCAGCGGGTGTTGCAGTACTTCACTCTAAAAGAAGTTAAATAAAAAGTGCCCATCCATAAACCACCTAGGATGCCTCGGGGGTGAGTAAAACACAGCCTAATTTTCATTTTTGGGTGAACTAACCATTTAAGATCTAGTTCTTTTTAGTGAATCAAAACCATGCAGTGTCTGAAACACTGTCATATGTAATTTACAGCATTAGCAGAGAATGTCTTTCAATTATAAGCTAAATGGATATTATTAGTGAATAAATTTAAATAGAATCAAAATTGAAGCAAGAGCTTGTGAATTAGCTTCAGAATCATATTGAGAATCTGTATCAGTACCCAACTTTAGTGCAAAGAGAGTTTGTAGTGCAAATTTGGGATGCCCTCCAGAATCCAAAGATCTGGTTTTCCTTAAAATGAATTTCCATGGCAACACTGCCCCTAACAAGGTCAACAGTCCATCTTTCAGACAGAAAAAAATAAATAAATAAAATACGACCTGACAGCATTGTGTAAAAAAGCCTATTTACAGAGAGATAGATTCAGCAAAGCCAACTGAAAAATTAAACATCATATTTTTTTAGCTCTCTATGCAGCAAGAGCTTGTGAATTAGCTTCAGAATCATATTGAGAATCTGTATCAGTACCCAACTTTAGTGCAAAGAGAGTTTGTAGTGCAAATTTGGGATGCCCTCCAGAATCCAAAGATCTGGTTTTCCTTAAAATTAATTTCCATGGCAACACTGCCCCTAACAAGGTCAACAGTCCATCTTTCAGACAGAAATAAATAAATAAATAAAATACGACCTGACAGCATTGTGTAAAAAAGCCTATTTACAGAGAGAGAGATTCAGCAAAGCCAACTGAAAAATGAAACATCATATTTTTTTAGCTCTCTATGCACAAGTGACCCACTAGAACCTTTCTTTGCCCTTTACTTAGAAGTAAGCATAATTTATTAAGCCTACTTCATGCAATAACCCCTGACTCAATACTCATTCATCAGATCTAACCAGTACATCAGTGTGTTCTCATCAGCCCGTGCCTTTGTTTCAGCTGTGGCCCCCGTGGAGCTTAATTTCAGCATGTGAATATCTTCACCCGTGAGCGGCAACAGTCGGCCTGAGGTTGAGAAGTTGTGGATTATGAATAATACAGAGACAGAAGAGTCATATTTCCCCTGACACAGCCTCCCCTTTGAGTATTACACCCATTTGCACTATAAAGTGAGCAAGAGGAACACTTGTTATCGAGACGAGGTAGACCCTGTGTGTGTGTGTCACTGTCTGTGTGAGGGAATGAGAGAGAGAAAAGCATTGTGCTCCATTCACTCAGCTGGAGACTATTGTAGCCAACATAAAAAAGAAAAATCCTGCATAAAACAAAGAGATTTCACAAAAAGCATGTTAATGCCCGAGTGTGCACCTAAGCACCTTAAGTCATAGACTTCAATGTAACAGCAGGTCGGCTGTCCACTGTGAGTGTGTGAGCTTATATGGAAATTGATCTCCTTTGGATGTTTAGAGAGAAAATGGTGCCCATAATTTTAGTTGTTGACGTCAAAGGATGTATGTCCAATCAAACTGTATTATGGAGGAAATTAGTCTGTCAGTCGATTGAAGCACGCCAAATTAGCCAGATGCCAACATAGACAGGTTGCGTGGCATCATTGAAAATCATGAACAAAACTGTGGAATGTAAAAGAAAAAACAAGCCAGACTACATTAAATATGCATTTCATTTGCAGCAAAGATGGTGTGTGCCGAATATATATAACATGAGAAGATATTATTTATACCTAAAATTATATTACTTATATAAAAAATTATTTAATAATATATTTAATAATCTATCTATCTATCTATCTTATTTGTATTTTATTTTAAATTATGTAAATATTAAATATTTCATAATATTAAATGAGTGTATATTTATACTGTTAAAGTTATTATTAATAATAATAATAATAATAATAATTTAACAACATTCCTTTTTACATTTCTGCAATAAACAATTTATTAAACATCACCACTTGGTTTTGAATGTACAGTATCTAAGTCCTAAAGCAAAACCAATTGAGAACCACTGATTTAGAGACTGCTGTAAGGGCTGTCATTTCACTAAAGTCTGAGATGCTCTGAAATGGCTGAATTTTCTTTTTCTGAGATGTATGTTGACCTCGGGAGTGATGCTGGACCTAAGCCGTTGTCATGATTCCCAGTCTGTGTTCCCCTGTATTTGTGTCAGTCATGAACTCTTATTTTGTAGTTTTTCTGTTCCCCTTTGTTTCTGTATTCACTCCCTTGTTTAGTTCCTGTTACCTTGTCCCTCTTTTTTTGTTCCCTTGGTTACCCTCATGTGTTGCTGTGGTGATTTATTGACTCCTCCCCCTTGTTATCTGGTTATCCTCTTTACCCTGTGTATTTATATCCCGGTGTTTGCCTGGTTCAGTGTCAGTCTTTGTTCCTGGTGTATACTTGGTTACCCTCATGTGTTGCTGTGGTGATTTATTGACTCCTCCCCCTTGTTATCTGGTTATCCTCTTTACCGTGTGTATTTATATCCCGGTGTTTGCCTGGTTCAGTGTCAGTCTTTGTTCCTGGTGTATATATGCTCTGTTCTGTGTTCCTGTTTCCTGTGTTAGTTCTTTGTTTATCTTCTTAATAATTCTTACTGCAGCTGGATCCTCCACCTTGTGTTCCTGTGCCTCTGATGTTACAGCCATAAAGTGAACACTGAGTCCGTCTGTCACTCCTTATCAGGATATATATCATTCCAAATCCACTTCTCTGTGTGATGGCCATACAGTATGTTTACTCTGCCTGTAAGCCTCACCAGTCAGCAGTGTTGTACAGCAGTATAGCTACAAATAGTGAAGCTATAATTTTAACAACATTTCTTGGAAGCATATTTTATTAGCGGGATAGCATTGACAAATGCTCAAACATTACATTTTTCCTGACAATATTTCAGAAATTAACATGTATGTTCGATAATTCTGTCAACTATTTAAAAATCCAACTCAATCTCATGAGAAAATGTAGCTATTTTATGTTTGGAGAATTGGTGAATTTGTAAGAATTTGTACAATTTGAGTTTTGAGAAGAAGAAAAAATACTAACCTGAAAGTCCACCTCTAAACCTAAACATCTGTCACTTGTATATTGTGTTTTGGTATAGTTCTAG
>NW_015546234.1:2347971-2356287 GCF_001515605.1 Sinocyclocheilus anshuiensis | reverse complement strand
TGAGGAAAAAAAATTAACTTAAATGATTTTAGCAAATGGCTGCAATATAACAAAGAGTGAAAAATTGAAGGGGGTCTGAATACTTTCCGTACCCACTGTATGCTCTGTTCTGTGTTCCTGTTTCCTGTGTTAGTTCTTTGTTTATCTTCTTAATAATTCTTACTGCAGCTGGATCCTCCACCTTGTGTTCCTGTGCCTCTGATGTTACAGCCATAAAGTGAACACTGAGTCCGTCTGTCACTCCTTATCAGGATATATATCATTCCAAATCCACTTCTCTGTGTGATGGCCATACAGTATGTTTACTCTGCCTGTAAGCCTCACCAGTCAGCAGTGTTGTGCAGCAGTATAGCTACAAATAGTGAAGCTATTATTTTAACAACATTTCTTGGAAGCATATTTTATTAGCGGGATAGCATTGACGAATGCTCAAACGTTACATTTTTCCTGACAATATTTCAGAAATTAACTTGTATGTTCGATAATTCTGTCAACTATTTAAAAATCCAACTCAATCTCATGAGAAAATGTAGCTATTTTATGTTTGGAGAATTGGTGAATTTGTAAGAATTTGTACAATTTGAGTTTTGAGAAGAAAAAAAATACTAACCTGAAAGTCCACCTCTAAACCTAAACATCCGTCACTTGTATATTGTGTTTTGGTTTAGTTCTAGTATTTCATTGGGTACCTGTGTTTAATTTGACCTAGTGTCCTTCTATCCCAGTTTTCCTGCCACTTGTTTAATTAGTCTTCACCTGTTCTGTCTTCTGTTGATTAGCTTCCCTAGTATATTTAAGCCCTAAATTCTGTGTCGTCAATGTTACAGTATATGCTTGTAGATTATGGGTGCTTCTCAGTTCTTATTTGTCCATCCTCGTTTTCTTTCCTCGCTTCATTTCCTCACGTCTTAACTCCACCCCTTCAGGATGCGAGGGAAGGACGCAAGAAAAAGATGCGAGGACGGAGGAATCGAATCAAGTGAAAAGATATATTTGCTCCCTTTAACGTCACTTCAAAGCGTCATCAGCCTCGCTAAAGGGATCTGCCCTTATGTTGTTAATGTTTGTTTATTTAAAACATTCATAATAATGAGAGTGTGTTTTGTAAGAATCAGAACCAGTGGCACCTCATTCACAAATGAATCACACTTTTGAATCAGCTGTTTTGCAATAATCAATCTTGTAGGTTATCGCAACAGTCTTAACTGATTCACTATTCAGTTTGAACCGTTCTAACAGCTCATGCATAGAATCATGTGAAGAGGTTTCTCACTAAGTAGAAATGCTGAATGAAGTGAAAATTTACCGACAATCAGTTGAAACACACCTGCAAATGCATTCTTATTGCTTAATTGAGATGAAAAAGCTAAATTCAGCACCTGCATGTGCAGCATGTGAACGACTCTGCAGTGAAAACTCTTTTACTTCATTAACACACACGCACACAAACATACACCATCTGGCAATTATTGGAGATGTTTTTCAAATAAACAATACATAGTTACAATATTTCATATAGATATGGCTTAAATGCAATAGCCATTTATCTTGTAGTGTAACTACCTAATTTTTAAAGGGGTCATATGACGTTGCTAAAAAGTTCATTATTTGGTGTATTTGGTGTAATGCAATGTGTTTATGCGGTTTAAGGTTCAAAAAACACATTATTTTCCATATAATGTACATTATTGTTTCTCCTCTATGCCCCATCTTTCTGAAATACATAGATTTTTACAAAGCTCATCGGTCTAAAAAAGTGAGGTATGTCATTCCCGTGATCTGAACAAATCCTCCACATCTGGAATAAAACCAAAGATGGGAATGTGGGCTCCGAAATCTAGTTCACCCAAAGAAAGCGTTCTTCGCTTTACAGTCCTCTAATTTTAACATGAATATTCTCGCCTTATGACTAATCTTAACAAAATAAACATGTTCTCGCCAACAGTGCTGGGAGAAAACTAGATAGAAGCGTGGCCTAATCTTCACTTTTACATGCAAACAGAACTGCTTTCACTCTAAATAAGCACGAGCTGCCCCAAGGCTCTCTAGATGGTAATTATACCGTTCTGTTTAAGGCAGCACAGCTGGGTACGGATCGCATTCAATTATTATATCAAACATTAATTATTAGCCCATTACCTACACTATAGACCTGAGCACACCCCCTCACGTAAACCCTCAAAAATGAGCTTTTCTGACTCAGAAAAATGACTTAAGTGCCATAAATCCTCACAAATACAGATTAGTCCTGGAGAAAATGACTAATTTTAACAAAATAAACATGTTCTCGCCAACAGTGCTGGGAGAAAACTTGATAGAAGCGTGGCCTAATCTTCACTTTTACATGCAAACAGAACTGCTTTCACTCTAAATAAGCACGAGCTGCCCCAAGGCTCTCTAGATGGTAATTATACCGTTCTGTTTAAGGCAGCACAGCTGGGTACGGATCGCATTCAATTATTATATCAAACATTAATTATTAGCCCATTACCTACACTATAGACCTGAGCACACCCCCTCACGTAAACCCTCAAAAATGAGCTTTTCTGACTGAGAAAAATGACTTAAGTGCCATAAATCCTCACAAATACAGATCCTGGAGAAAATGCAGACTTTCCGAAATCCATCACAACATGACAATGAATCCTTACTTGGAGTGACAATGAAGCTTAGGTATGCTTCGTTTTTCAAAACCTTCTTTAAAAGAAGTTAAAAGTGCATTTACACATGGTCTTTTCCCAGAAACGCTCCTTCTTTTTTTGTTCCACGCTTCATTGGTTCCGGGAGAGGCCCATTTATTTCACTCGTCAAATCACTCACTCATCTGGTTTCCATGGTTTCAGCAGATAATCCTCTGTTTGAGGCCAGAGATGGTCCGTCAGCGTTATGATGGGCTGTCACACAAAGAATATGGAAGAGTATATCTCAGACTGAAATAATAATAATGCCTGTCTGTCATTATAAGATGAGCATCGACTCTTCCTGGGTTCCAGAATGCCACACTGACTTCCTGTTTGAACCCAACATGACTGCCACCCACCAAAAGAGCTTACAGATATGCTAGTGATCCAGTCAACACAGTTTGACAGTCTCATGAACAGCTTGATTGTGAAAAAAGAGCACCGGCGATGTCTTTATGTACTTTAAGCATTAGATTGTGAGAAGTTGTATTGCATTTGTTTTCCTACTAATCAGCTTAACCATGGGGAAAATCACTGTGCACATTGTCTCATGGCTTATTGTTTTAATAAAATAGTGGAAAGAGTACAATAAAACAACAAACCAATGAAAAATAAAGCCATAATAATAATCAGAATTAAAAAAAATGCAAATCAACCTTTTTTTTTATTATGAAATATTATTACAATTTAAAATACTGTTTTCTACTTTAATATATTAAAAAAAAAAAAAATTCCTGTGATGCAAAGCTGAATGTTCAGCAGCCATTACTCCAATCTTCAGTGTCACATGATCCTTCAGAAATCATTCTATTATGCTGATTAGATTCTCAAGAAACATATTTCAACTTATTTTTTATCACTACTGAAAAAGTAGTGCTGCTTAATGTTTTTATGAAAACTGTGATATATTTTCTGAGGATCCTTTGATAAATAGAAAGTTTGAAAGAACAGCATTTATTTTGTAAGATTATACATTTATTTACTGTCACTTTTGAGCAATTTAATGTGCCCTTGCAGAATAAAAATATTAATTTCTTCAAAAAAATAAATAAATAAAAATTGTAAAAAAAATTATGCTGACCCCAAACTTTTTATTGGTAGTATAACAATCACAAATTATCACAAAAAAATTGTGGCATAGGTGTGACTTTTGATATTTCATAACGTTTTTTTTCATCTAACATCATGATAAAACCGGCAGCATGTATGGCAGTCTGGTTAGGTTTGTTTCCCGTCATAAATTAAGACCAGATTCAGAATATCTCCCTCCATTTGGAGTATCGACCAGACCTGTTGATTCATTGTTTCTAACATTGCTTCCACACACATTATTTATTCAGCCATCTTGTCCAAGTCCCTGGACACTTTCTGGGTCAGGACTTCCTGGGCAGCAGTAGCTGAGTCAGCGGCCAATCAGACAGCCCCACTGGGGCTTGCCGTGTCCAGAGGTATGCTTCCTGTTTTTGTCAGCACTTGTCAGGAGCCACCTGGCCAAATAAATGACGTAAGTGCCATAAATCCTCACAAATACAGATCCTGGAGAAAATGCAGACTTTCCGAAATCCATCACAACATGACAATGAATCCTTACTTGGAGTGACAATGAAGCTTAGGTATGCTTCGTTTTTCAAAACCTTCTTTAAAAGAAGTTAAAAGTGCATTTACACATGGTCTTTTCCCAGAAACGCTCCTTCTTTTTTTGTTCCACGCTTCATTGGTTCCGGAAGAGGCCCATTTATTTCACTCGTCAAATCACTCACGTAATTAATTCCTGTGATGCAAAGCTGAATGTTCAGCAGCCATTACTCCAATCTTCAGTGTCACATGATCCTTCAGAAATCATTCTATTATGCTGATTAGATTCTCAAGAAACATATTTCAACTTATTTTTTATCACTACTGAAAAAGTAGTGCTGCTTAATGTTTTTATGAAAACTGTGATATATTTTCTGAGGATCCTTTGATAAATAGAAAGTTTGAAAGAACAGCATTTATTTTGTAAGATTATACATTTATTTACTGTCACTTTTGAGCAATTTAATGTGCCCTTGCAGAATAAAAATATTAATTTCTTCAAAATAAAAAAAATAAGTCTTTTTTATATGTAAATTACAAACCAGATAATTATGACTTATTCTCTGTCAAAGTATGCACATCTGTGACCACACATCAGTTATGTATTCTTAATGTTTTATTAAATGTATTCTATGTGTTCTATTCTATGTTGGTGAAAAATCATATATAAATGTATGAAGTTGCTAATATCTAAACTTAGTGTTGGGCTTAACAAACGGCATGATAATTTTCTGCTCTGTAATTTTGTATTACTTGTTCCATGGTTCTTGGAGCAAATATATAAATGACGCAGCAAAATCCAGGTGGCACATTTCACCACCACGCGCTATTTACCATCATACCGCCCAGCTCTAATATAGTTCATTAGCCTAACTTGGCGCATTAATATACTGTAGAATTCAATTGGTGTGCAGTCACAGGTGTGTGACTTCCTTAGATGTTTGAGCCTGAACTGTAGATTTTATATAAAAATCATTTTTCGCATGCATGTATCCTCTGATGAACTCCCATCTGAAAGGTCTTGTTTACCTAAATACAAGCTTTTAACCTGTCCTCCCTCTGCCTTTCTGTTTATAACAGTTAAATAAGAACTACACATATATTTACAGAATACTAGCAAATAGAAACGCACACTTAAAGGGCTGATGGGAAACAGCAGCTCACTCATGCATGAGGCAAGCAAGCAAA
The DNA here is from genome assembly GCF_001515605.1 of Sinocyclocheilus anshuiensis. Classification (NCBI taxonomy): domain Eukaryota; kingdom Metazoa; phylum Chordata; class Actinopteri; order Cypriniformes; family Cyprinidae; genus Sinocyclocheilus; species Sinocyclocheilus anshuiensis. The sequence continues at coordinate 2,350,843 of NW_015546234.1, read as the reverse complement.
TGGCTTTTCCGGATGTACTACATGGTTTTCTATTCTCCATAACAGTTCATTATTTAATATTTCTCTTGGCTACAGCATCTAACTACTCTGTCGCTGCATGCGTAGCCATCTTTAGACAGCTTAATATTGTTATTAACCCTGTAAAATCTCACATGTGAAATAATAGTCAGAAAAATCAAATGTTTTGTAATGGAACATTTTTTTAGACTTTCAGAAAAAAATGTTTGAAAATCTAGAATATACATACTGTATACTGTATATCTGAGTATCATATCTGATAGATTGGGTTTTTATGGCTTGTATATTATAGTTAGAATATGAAGTTCACACTCAAGAAGCGAAAAAAAAAACCCAGCAAAAATATGCATTTTGGTGCAGTTGCTGCTATTTATATGGCCAAAAACTTGAAAAATAAAAGTTTAAATTCTGATAGCTCGTAATGTGCATTAAAGAGAGTTGGTAACACTTTAGTACAGTGACCAATTCTCACGATTAACTAGCTGCTTATTAGCATGCATATTACTAGCATATTGGCTATTTATTTGTACTTATAAAGCACATATTCTGCATGACCCTATTCTACATCCTTAATCCTACCAAATACCTAAACTTAACAACTACCTTTCTAAGCAGTAATTAGGAATTTATTGAGGCAAAAGTCATAGTTAATCGTTAATTGATAGCGAGAACTGAACCTTAAAATAAAGTGTGACCAGAGAGTTTTACAACAGTATGGCAGACTACTTGCATAAAATGCATATAAATATCTGTTGTCACCAGGGTGATTATAGTTAATGAAAACAAAACTGAAAAAAAGTTACTTGAAATAAAATATAATATAAAACACTTTATTTAATGTAATTGCCTAGGCAACATTTCTCATTTAATGCAATTGCATTTAACCAAAAAACTTTACTTTAACTAAAATAACTAAAATTAAAACAATATTGGCATTTATATAGAGGAAATAATTACATCTAAAAGATGCTTCTCTGTGTCAATGTTGCCTTGGCCAGGAGGAGTTGATGTCATCAGACGGTATCCAACATTCATTGGGTGTTTGACCCTGAACCGTAACACCCTCCAGTTGATGGGTCGGCAGTGGTGCTGGTGGCCAAATCACTGCCCATCTTCTCCCCCGGGCTTCCAGCTTAGCTCCTCTCTCCTGTTCCATATCCAGCAAGAGGCTCTTTCTGCTGCCTCCCCCATCCTACGAACTGCCGTCTTCCTCTCCTTTCCTGTCAATCCAATGGCTGTAAGTATTCTCCATACTGACTGGGCCGGGAATCCTCTACAGCCGACCTCAACTGGGAACAGCCATACCTGCCATCCTTTCTCCCGACATTGTTGCAAGAGATCTTGGTATTTGGCACTCTTTCTTTCGAAGGCTTGGTCACAACCTTCTTCCCATGGGACTGTAAGTTAATAAATGATGTAATCAAGATGATCTTTGTCCTCTCCTCAGACCACAAAACTACATCTGGCCTTAAGGTTGTCTGGACAATCTGGGGGAACTGCAGTCTACCTCCCAAGTCTACCTTCATTTCCCAGGCTTGAGCTATCTGGAGAAAGTTATTTGTTGTTCTTTATGTGGTTGATGTTTTTTCTCTCTCTCTCTCAAAAACTTGATCAGTGGTGTTGATTTCCCATGCAATTTGCGTTTTTTTACGTCTCTCCTGCTCCAGAACGTTAGCGAGCATCATGAGCACCTTATCATGGCGCCACCTGTACCTTCCCTGGGTAAGTGCTGTTTTACACCCAGCCACAATGTGTACCATGGTTCCCCTCTCCCCGCAAAGCTTGCATTGTGGGTCCTCTCTCATGCCCCACTTATGCAAGTTTGCTGGAGTTGGAAGTGTGTCATATATTGACCGCAACAAGAAGGATATACGGAAAGGCTCCCGTTTCCATAAATCAGTCCATGTGATCTTGGGAAGGTTCCATTTAGTCCAGGCTCCCTGTGATGCAAGCTCCACAGCCCTTGTTCTTTGTCTTTCCTCCTCCAGGTACCGTACTTCCTCCTGGATGATGGCTCTCCTCTCTTTGGTGTCTGCTTTTCCCCATTGTTGGAAATGTGAATTTGATCTTCCTCTCCACTCCTTCCACACTTGTCATAGGGACTTCATACACTGTCAACAGCCATATGAGTCTCGGCAGCAGTCCATGTTGGTAGAGCCATGCTTTGCATTTCCCTGGAAGTCCTGATTTCTCAATTCTCCTCAGCCAGTCCTCTGCCTGCATTTCAGTGCTCTTGATATTGTTCCTATCTGAAAGTGAGTCATCAAACCACTTTCCAAGGCACTTAATTGGATTCTCCTCTATTGATGGGATATCCTCCCCCTGCAATTGCAGCTTAAACCTCTTTGTCAATTTACCTTTCCTGATCACCATACTCCTGGATTTCTTTGGCTTAAACTTCATTCTGGCCCACGTTGCCATGTGGTCAAGCACTGTTAACACCCACCTCGCCTCCACATGGGTTGTAGTCGTTACAGTGAGGTAGTCCATGAACCCTCTTATTGGCGGTTGACGAATGCCCGATTCCATTCTTGGTCCTCTGATTTCTTTCCCAGCAGCCATTACAAGGAGGTACATTCCCATAGTGAAGAGGATGGGGGAGATTGTGCATCCAGTTACGATTCCCTTTTCCAGGTCTTGCCACTGAGTTGTAAACTGGGCTGTTCTGAACCATAACTGAATGCCTCCGAAGTAACTGGTGATCATTCCCTTGATGAACAAAGGTATGTAGTAATGGTCAAGTGCTACATAAATGAGGACATGAGGGATTGATCCATATGCATTGGCCAAGTCTAACCAAACCACTGTTAGGTTACCTTATTATATATATATATATATATATATATATATATTA
>NW_015546234.1:2342126-2347732 GCF_001515605.1 Sinocyclocheilus anshuiensis | reverse complement strand
GTGCGAACTGTAGTTTCGATTTGAGGAATTGCCCTGCTATAGACTATTGGCTGTGCTAATTAGAAGGCGGCCACAGCGATTGTAGAGTATTTAAACTGCTTGGTCACTGTCATAGCTTGGGCCAAGGGATTAGTCAACAGAAGAGACAGACGGCTGCACGTGATTCCAGAACATTCTCGTTCACCATTCCTGGCTGGTGGAACGATCTTCCCACCCCTATCCGGAATGCTGAATCCCTGACAATTTTCAAGCGACAGCTGAAAACTCATCTCTTTCGAAGCTACTTGACTTCATCATCATCATCATAAAAAAAATAATAATAATTCTCTCATTTATTCCTTCTCTTTCTAGCTTGTACTTATTTGAACAATGTCTAGAAACTTGGTATTACAAGCACTTCCTGTATCTGTTTGCCTCTTTAAGAAGAATCGCTTTATGTATCCCCCAACTGTAGGTCGCTTTGGATAAAAGCGTCTGCAAAATGACTAAATGTAAATGTAAATGTAAATATATATATAATAAAAAATATTATAAAAGCTCAATAATGCTAAAATAACACTGGATTTCACTCTTTTCTAAAATAACACTGGTAAGAGTTCATCTTGAAATATTAATAACATATAAAGTATAAAAGTTATCCTTATGTTTGCTTTATAAAAATCAGTAAATTTCACAGCAGAAAGACCCAAGAGACAACGTTTTTAGAATCTAAAAGGCCTTTTGCTTGCTAAAAGAGTATACAGTGGAGATCAAAATTATAGAACAACCTACAATTTCCTACATTTCAAGGTCACTGCTTAGTTGTCACGGTGTTGCCTACTGTGTCGGAGCGAGCAACAAAGGAGCGATGGAGACGTAGGAGAATTCACCATGAACAGTCTTTATTTACAACATAGAACCAAGGGACACACACGTAGGAACAAGGATTGACGATCGAGACAGCACATAGGACTCTGGAAACACAGGGTATAAATACACATGGAAACTAATGGGACACACCTGGGATCAATGGAACTAAACGGGTAACACCTGGAACAAATGATGTTAATAAGGACAGGAACGGGAAGGACCAAATAAGGGTATAATAATAAACATGGAGCACGTGGGGGAGGAAAACACAACACAAGACAGGAACAGAGTCTGACATTACTCCCCCCTCCCGGAAGGTGCTTCCTTGCGCCTCACAACATCCAACGGGGAGAGGGGGTGGGCGCTCTGGAGGCCCCTCAGATACCCGTTCCGGGACTCCTGACGGATCCGGCAGTTCGGGGCACCATGGCAGAGCAGGCAGCTCGGGGAGTCATGGCGGATCAGACAGTTCAGGAGGCCATGGCAGAGCAGCCTCCGAGGTCACAGCCCCAGCCCCCGCCCCGACCTCTACAGCTGGAACCCTATAACCCCCCCCAAAAAAAATACTTGGGGAAAATTACGGGCTCCGAGGCCCTCCGTGGGCTAGACCTAGGGACCGCGACCCTCTTCGAGCCTAATTCAGGAAAGGGAGCCCTTCTTGGGCTAAACTCAAGAACAGGAGCACTCCGTGGGCTAAACTCGGGAACAGGAGCCCTCTCTGGGCTGGAAGTGGGAAATGCAGACCTATCTTGACGCTGGTCTGGGTCTAGAGCCATCTCTCGACTCTGGTCAGGGGCTGAAGCCGACACTGGAGCAAGCTCTGGGGCTGGAGCCGACACTGGAGTGAGCTCTGGGACTGGAGCCGACACTGGAGCGAGCTCTGAGGGGTGCTCTCGGACGAGGAAGAGGGCCGTGAGCCATCCTTTTCTCCTCATCCTCCTTTTTTGGTTACGGGTGAATAGGGCGGCCGGCGGGCTTGATGTTGCGGTGGCCGGCGGCCTTGGGTCAGCGGCGGCCAGCGGGCTGGAGTTAAGAAGAATCGCTTTATGTATCCCCCAACTGTAAGTCGCTTTGGATAAAAGCGTCTGCAAAATGACTAAATGTAAATGTAAATGTAAATATATATATAATAAAAAATATTATAAAAGCTCAATAATGCTAAAATAACACTGGATTTCACTCTTTTCTAAAATAACACTGGTAAGAGTTCATCTTGAAATATTAATAACATATAAAGTATAAAAGTTATCCTTATGTTTGCTTTATAAAAATCAGTAAATTTCACAGCAGAAAGACCCAAGAGACAACGTTTTTAGAATCTAAAAGGCCTTTTGCTTGCTAAAAGAGTATACAGTGGAGATCAAAATTATAGAACAACCTACAATTTCCTACATTTCAAGGTCACTGCTTAGTTGTCACGGTGTTGCCTACTGTGTCGGAGCGAGCAACAAAGGAGCGATGGAGACGTAGGAGAATTCACCATGAACAGTCTTTATTTACAACATAGAACCAAGGGACACACACGTAGGAACGGGGATCGACGATCGAGACAGCACGCAGGACTCTGGAAACACAGGGCTTAAATGCACATGGAAACTAATGGGACACACCTGGGATCAATGGAACTAAATGGGGAACACCTTGAACAAATGATATTAATAAGGACAGGAACGGGAAGGACCAAATAAGGGTATAATAATAAACATGGAGCACATGGGGGAGGAAAACACAACACAAGACAGGAACAGAGTCGACAAACCCTATTTAACTGGCAGCATTACTCCAATTTTCACTGAGATTGCAAGATGGCGGGCCGCTCTAAGGTGACTGAAACCCTGCGACAGAAGGTTGTCCAGATGGAGGCCAAAAGGATGACCCTTTAAGACACTGCAAGAGAAGCTGGTCATTCCAAATCTGTGATTTCTAGAATATTGTAGCTTTACAAAGATACAAATTCATTCTGGTTCCCCAAAAAGGCTGGTCATCTATGTAAGACAAATGCACGAGAAGACAGGATAATGTGGAAACTCTCAATGGGGAATTGGTTCAACACTGCAGCTGGAATTGCTCGCCAGTTCAATGATGAACAGGGTAGTGATCTGTCTTAGCATGTTTAAGAGAAGTCAGACTGAAAGTGCACTCTGCAGTTACCAAGCCTCTCATCAGCAGAAAGAATCAAAAGGCTAGGCTCACACATGTTGTGTGGACAGAGGAGATCTGGTTCAAAGTCAAAGGTCAGATGTGAAACATTATCTTCGGAATCAAACTGGGGAAAGAATGAAGCCCAAGTGTGTGAAGTAAGTAAGTAAAAGGTGGAGGAGGAAGTGTCATGGTTTGGGGGACGTTTTGTGCAGCAGGAGTTGGGCCTCTCATACAGTGACATGACAGGGTGAATGCAAATGTTTATCAGAACCTCCTTCAGTAACATGCAGTATCTTCCCTGCATTCATCTCCCAATCAGCCTGCAATTTTCATGCAAGACAATGCCCCCGTCACATTGCAAAATGGATAAAGCAGTTCCTTGAAGCTAAGAACATTGAAATAATGAAATGACCGGACCAGAGTCCTGATCTAAACCCAAATGAAAATCTCTAGAAAATACTTGGCGACAAAGTTATGGCTAAGAAACCCACTACAGTTACCAAACTATGGAAGAGAATGGAAGAAGAGTGGACCAAGATCACACCAGAGCAGTGTGAGAAACTAGTGATATCCTCCGGCTGCAAATGTGCTGAAGTCATTCAATGCAGGGGCCTATACAATTCCTACTAATTTCTGTCAGCTGTAACCTTCCAAAATTTTTTAGTTCTAATCTTCTTTTGTGCTACATGGTCTCTAATTTTGCTCACTGTGTTTTACAATATTTCAGAAAAAAGCAAGTATTTATAGATTGTTCTCTAATTTTGATCTCCACTGTAAACTATTAATTAAACGACAGAAGGCACATTGTAGATTGTATACAAGTTTTCAGCAAAGTTTTGATGACGTTAATAAATTGTAGGCCTTAGAAAATGGTGTATCAAATATAATACAGTTGGCTTTATAGGGTTACAGATGTTGCGGCTCTTCAGTGGTGACAATGCAGGTGCCAACGTGCCACAGCGGATCATCTAAGTTGAATTGTTTGGATCCGGCTGGGAGCGTGTGGCCGATCGGGGCTGCTGGGTTATTGTCCTGCAGGAGAACCGCAGGATCCCGAGTGCACGGTTGTAACCCCGCAGCTCTGTCTCACATGCATTAAACATCAGCTGCCACTCAAACTTTAACTGCAGGTTCACAGTGTAATTGCTTCCTATTTTAGTGAGGTCGATGCCAACTGCATAGCAATGAGACAACAGCTGCACACGGACACACACGCACACTCAAGCATACACAAGCAGTCACATGTTCGCTCAGGTGCTTTCTCGCATCTTTCCCTCATGCATACAGTACATGCACGCACGCAGACGCTCACAATTAGAGCGAGCTTTCATTAACATTGATTAATGTAATGCATCTGCTCCTTGCGGTGACAAGATCTCGCTGTCACGAGCGCAGACGGGAACATAAGCTGTGAATACCTGATTCTAACCAGTCCATACTCAGTCCGACCCGTCTTATCTGGGGTCAGGCATTTAGTCGAGCAGGTTGGAAGTGGTTATCAAAGGTTGATGCTGATCTGGGATCAGATGAGCTGCTTCCACACTGTTTAAACTAACTGATGGTGGATCTGATTTAGGATCAGGCTTAAGGGATTTGAGACTCCAGTGAACAGCGATCTCTCATCCAGGCAAGATTCTGCGTACAAGAGTTTGATCATCTCAGTATTACAGAAGAAAGATGAAATTCAAAGGAGTAACACTTCACTCGAAGACTGTATAATGCATTAGAAAGGGCCGCTGACATCAGCAGGATAGCTGAATGACAGCAATAATACACCATATTTAAAATGGCAATAATTAATTATATATTAAAAATATTTATATTTTAAAAATCTTAAAATAAATTTTAAATGATAGTTGTAAAAAGTATAAAATGTAACTTATAATAATAACTTATTTAACTTATAATAAAAAAAGGTTGGGGGCAGTAGTTTAACTTTTTTTTTTTTAAATAATACTTTTTTTCAGCAAGGATGCATTAAATAGATCAAAAGTGACAGTAAATACTTTTATAATGTTACAAAAAAATTATATTTCAAGTAAATGTTCTATTTCAAGTACATTTCTATTCATCAAAGAATTTACAAAGAATCCTGAAAAAAAACATGCGGTTTCCACAAAAATATTAAGCAAAATTTATAATAATTGTAAATGTTTATTGAGCACAAAATCAGCATATTAGCATGATTTATGAAGGATCATGTGAAACTGAAGAGTGGAGTAATGGAGATTTGCCATCACAAGAATTAATTACATTTTAAAATATATTAAAATAAGAAATTTTGTTATTTTAAAGTGTAATAATATTTCACAATATTACTGTATTTACTGTACTTTCTATTAAATTAATGCACCCTTGATGACCATAAGAGACTGAGGTTACTATTATTTATGAAAAGATACAATGCATTACAATGTTTATTATAAGTCATTATAAGGCATCAAGGATTTTTATAATGTATATGCATGTTAGACTTGAAGTAAAGTGGTGATAAAAGGTTATATCCTATAGAGATTATAAATTCAGTGGTGATGTCGTTGATGAATTGTTTCCATTGAGAAAGGAAATGCTAAGTCCCCATTGCATATAAATTCCCAGCACTTCTCTGACCTTGT
>NW_015546234.1:2341842-2342041 GCF_001515605.1 Sinocyclocheilus anshuiensis | reverse complement strand
GTGTGTGTGTGTGTTAGAGAGAGAGAGAGAGAGAGAGAGAGATAGGAAAAGCACAGAAGGGTGATTAAGCGAGAGTGGAAAACTGATTATGAATCGATTTTTGAGCGTTTACGGCAAATTTGTGTAAGCAAGAGATACAGGGTGGCAGTAAAAAGAGACGGGATTATAAGTATTAATTTGTGATTGAAGTCTCTTTCAT
>NW_015546234.1:2336102-2341513 GCF_001515605.1 Sinocyclocheilus anshuiensis | reverse complement strand
TGTGTGTGTGTGTGTGTTAGAGAGAGAGAGAGAGAGAGGAAAAGCAAAGAAGGGTGATTAAGCGAGAGTGGAAAACTGATTATGACTCGATTTTTGAGCGTTTACGGCAAATGTAAGCAAGAGATACAGGGTGGCAGTAAAAAGAGAAGGGATTATAAGTATTAATTTGTGATTGAAGTCTCTTTTATCAGTTGTACACGCATTGCCACTTTATCGGCTGCTAACCGATTCTGCAGCTTTCCGATGAAGTGAGTGGATTTCAGTGTGGCAGGAAACAAGGGCTCGACAGCCTGCGCTGGGTCCCTCAGTGCACACGTGTAAGACACAACAGTGTCCTGCACAACACACACACACACACACCCTCTTGTATACAAACACACGTTCATAACGGGTTCCCCCTCCTCCTCCTGCTGCCGTCTCACGAACACACACATGGAGCGTGGCGGGGAATGGTGTAACCAACAGCAACGAGCAGAGCGGGGAGTTGAGAGAGCCTTGTCACACTTTTGGTTCTCATGCCCAAGGGATTGTTTGTCGTTCTTGCGCTCTCTCTGAGGAAGATGTTATGCATTTTGACAGGATTATAAAAATAAATAATGAGGTGGAAGTTTGTTAGAAAAAGCGACACAATCTCAGAGGTCCTGAAGTATGTGTGAAGAATGTGTGTGTGTGTGTTATTGTACAGGAATCGTACAGTTTTACAGACTGGCACAACAAAATCTGTTGCATAGTGTTGCAAAATGCATAGTGACTGGTGAGGGTGTTTGGGGTCATATCTCGAACAGTTATGGCATCTTTATTTTTTTTTTTTTTTTTTATAGACCCTCTCCCAAACGGCATTGATAATTTCGTGAAGTCATGGATGTACCATTTGTAATTACAGTTTTAAGAAGGGCTCTTGAGAGCACAGCCTATGCCCCATTGATACACACTAATTTTATTTTATTTTATATTTTATTTATATTTTATTTACATTTCAATACATTATTTAATTTCACTTCATTTCATTGTCATAACGGGTTCCTCCTCCTCCTCCTGCTGCCGTCTCACGAACACACACATGGAGCGTGGCGGGGAATGGTGTAACCAACAGCAACGAGCAGAGCGGGGAGTTGAGAGAGCCTTGTCACACTTTTGGTTCTCATGCCCAAGGGATTGTTTGTCGTTCTTGCGCTCTCTCTGAGGAAGATGTTATGCATTTTGACAGGATTATAAAAATAAATAATGAGGTGGAAGTTTGTTAGAAAAAGCGACACCATCTCAGAGGTCCTGAAGTATGTGTGAAGAATGTGTGTGTGTGTGTTATTGTACAGGAATCGTACAGTTTTACAGACTGGCACAACAAAATCTGTTGCATAGTGTTGCAAAATGCATAGTGACTGGTGAGGGTGTTTGGGGTCACATCTCGAACAGTTATGGCATCTTTATTTATTTATTTATTTTTTTATAGACCCTCTCCCAAACGGCATTGATAATTTCGTGAAGTCATGGATGTACCATTTGTAATTACAGTTTTAAGAAGGGCTCTTGAGAGCACAGCCTATGCCCCATTGATACACACTAATTTTATTTTATTTTATATTTTATTTATATTTTATTTACATTTCAATACATTATTTAATTTCACTTCATTTCATTGTATTGTATTGTTTGGAAGGCTAATTTCTTGGCAAGAATAAGGTAAATTCAAAAATAGGGAAACAAACAGGATAATAATTTTCATAAAAATATGTAAAATCTAAGCACTGCAAAAATAAATAAATAATATGTTTGTCTTGTTTTCCAGCGCAAATAGCTAAACATTTTGAAGTCAAAATACATTTACTTAAGAAGCAAAATGACAAAATTAGGTTTATACTTTAAACAAGAATAAATATCTGCCAATGGGGTAAGAAAAATAAACTTAAACTTTAAAGGCAAAATATTTATTTTTCTTATCCCACTGAGAGTTGTTTTAAGATTAAAGTGATTCAAAATGATAGATTTTTCTTGAAATAAGACTTCATTTCTTATGTATCTTGCTTCTTAAGTAAATGTATCTTAATTTAAGAATGTTTAGATACTTGTACTGGAAAATAAGACAAATATATAGTAAGAAAATGTTCTACATATAGTTTAATATATGAATATTTATACAGAATTATTTTTTTTAATAAACCATATACAATTCCAACTTGACAGCCAATTATAACCATACATGTTTTGTTTTATTTAAAATAACAGCTTTAACATTTTGATAGTACTTCCTTTTGTTTTCCACAGGAAAGGAGTTTGAATGAGCAAAACCCATTTGCTTATCAAGTCAATGAAAAAGGAAGTAGGACGGTTTTAGTTTTAAATTCTGTTTTGTGACATGGACTAAAAGAGATGAAACATGAAAATGAATAAATTGTTCACAATAACAATATAGGGTGAATTTTAATGTCATGCCGACTTGAAAGTACTGTATATACAGTATATTAACAATCAAAACATCATCTACTGTATTATGTTTCCCTTTGTTCCAACTAATGTACTCTGAATTCAATAGATCACAGATCTAGTTAAAAGCATGATTAGAGTGCTTTTGCACAATTTATTTATCTTAAAGTAAACAGCCTTTCATGGTGAATGGTTTTGCAGTCTGAAATGAGTGTGCTTAACCAAGGTGCCTCTCTTATTTGTGTTTTATGTGTATGGCAGCGGCCCTCTGTTTTTATGTTAGTTGCTACACATTGCCGTCTTATACCCTGCTATTCCACACAATAAAACCCGGCTCTCACAAAGCAATTGTAGAGAAATATGTGCTGAATCTGCAGTTGTAAAGTTAGAGTAATTTAAAGGGGAGACTTCTCTAAGAAAGGGAATATTGTGGCCCATTCACTTTCTTTCTCCCTCTTTCTCACAGAAGAGACAACTCTATCTTTCTCTGTCCGTTTCCTTCTGAATATTTCCTCTCTCCTTTTGCACAATGGAAACAATGAAGTGTTCTTGGAAAGTTCACCAACCAAATTTCAATGTAGACCCAGACAACAAATAAAATGCATCCGGACGCCAGTTCACACACATTCAGTGGGAAAACACACACATAAAGTGAAAGAGAATGAAAATCTAAGGCCTCAAATCTGGCCTGAAAATCTGTGAATGAGAGATATTACATTACATAAAACAACAACATCCAGTAGAAATGCCTGTTAGAATGTAACAATTTATTGATTCTATTAAATTTTATAATTATTTGTTTCACATTTTTACTTTGCACTGTTCTTTTATTTCATGTCACAGTTTTATTTTATTTCTTAATATTACTTGTATGGGTAGTGATATTTTACATTTTTTTATTATTTATTTATTTTTATTTGCTTTTCACAAGTAACTGTTACATTTTCAAAACTCTTAGTACTAATATCACAACAGATAATCAAAATGCACTTTTTTCAAACATTTCAGCATATTTACAATTGTCTTAGGACAATACACACAATCACAAAGTATCCTTTTCACTACACAAAATAAGTATTTCATCTATATAAATGTTTTGTTCACAGTAACTGCCTCTTACTATCAAACTTTTCGTTTGCATGTCTTCTCTAAAATAAAGTGTTACACAGTTTTGTTTTTTGTTTTTTCTCTCGCTTTGGTACTATTTTCACAAGCAACTGTTAAATTGTCAAAACTCTACTACTATATCTGTACTAATATCACAACAGATCATCAAAAGTGCACTTTTTTCAAACATTTCAGCATATTTTAAATTGTCAACACAATACACACAATCACAAAGTATCCTTTTCACTACACAAAATAATTGTTTCATCTATATAAATGATAGATTGATTCACAGTAACTGCTTTTCATAACGCTCTTGCTGTCAAACTGTTCATTTGCATGTCTTCTCATTCAGTTTAATACATTTGTCTTTTATTTAATCTAACTCATCTTAATGGTTAATCAGTAAATCATTTGGTGAATCTATAGATATCTATTGATATAGATTCAATCGATATAGTTTCCAAAGAACTTGTTTGCAATTTAGGGATAACCAAATGTAATGAATTATTCTTTACACTATAAGTGATTTATCTTCGATGATAATCACTATTTTGTAAGTGTGTGTGTGTGTGTGACAAAATGTCTCCACAAAGATGGCAATATCTGAAATCCTTGTCCTTGTGGGAGACTTTTTTTTTGTGGCCCTATGAGGAAAACCATCATTTTCATAAGAGTAGGTTTAGGAGTAGGGTTAGCGCTGGGGGATAGGCAAGGTTGGCAAAGTTGAAGTAGAAAGAATGAAATAGTATTTTTTGTCAAATTTACTCCAATAATCTTTTTATTTAAAACTTCAAAAAAAAAAATTGTTTTTTTAAACAATGTAATGTTCCTGTAATGTATGACATGTTCTCCAGTTAATATTGTTTACAATCAGTCATGAAGTAAAATGTGGGGTTTTGGGTCTCTTAGGTGCTAAACTGAACATGCAAACTGAACTCAATTCTCAGATGTTCCTCAGGTGTGTTTGGCTGTGTTCCACTGGCATCATGGCCCAATAAACTGCTCAGTGCAGGATTACTCCTGCTACAATCCGCTTAATAACTGCAATGCTTTCTTACATTCCCCATGTTGGAAAAACAAGACTATTATCTGATGATTAAGAGTGTTTCAAGTCCAACAAATCACGTCTAGGATAGTTTTGGAAGTGGCAGTGGAGGAAAACATTGGCAGAGACGTTCACCTGACCTCAACGGGCTTACATTTATAGTTGCTATGTGTTTCCACTCATACGTCTTTGCTCTTCTGAGTGCGTGTTGAACTCTGGGTAAGCTTGTTGTGGCACTGGCCTCACCTGTAAACTGGTTTCTCTGGATCTGGGTTAGGCCCCCTTTGTACAGGATTAGCAACCTTGATTCATGATGAGTGACTTTATGGAGTCTTTATGAAGAGGAACTTCTAAAAGTACATGGGTCACACCCTGTTGAAAAAAACAGCATATGCTGGTTAGGTACGTTTTGACGCTGGGATGCTGGTTTAAACTGGTCCTTTGCTGGTTTAAGCTGGTCCTTTGCTGGTTTATGCTGGTCCTTTGCTGGTTTATGCTGGTCCTTTGCTGGTTTAAAATGGTCCTTTGCTGGTTTAAAATGGTCCCTTTGCTGGTTTATGCTGGTCCTTTGCTGGTTTAAAATGGTCCTTTGCTGGTTTAAAATGGTCCCTTTGCTGGTTTATGCTGGTCCTTTGCTGGTTTAAAATGGTCCTTTGCTGGTTTAAAATGGTCCCTTTGCTGGTTTATGCTGGTCCTTTGCTGGTTTAAAATGGTCCTTTGCTGGTTTAAAATGGTCCCTTTGCTGGTTTATGCTGGTCCTTTGCTGGTTTAAGCTGGTCCTTTGCTGGTTTAAGCTGGTCCTTTGCTGGTTTATGCTGGTCCTTTTGCTGGTTTA
>NW_015546234.1:2312939-2335897 GCF_001515605.1 Sinocyclocheilus anshuiensis | reverse complement strand
TTTCATTAGCATGACTTCTCATTCAGTTTAATACATTTGTCTATTATTTAATCTAACTCATCTTAATGGTTAATCAGTAAATCATTTGGTGAATCTATAGATATCTATTGATATAGATTCAATCGATATAGTTTCCAAAGAACTTGTTTGCAATTTAGGGATAACCAAATGTAATGAATTATTCTTTACACTATAAGTGATTTATCTTCGATGATAATCACTATTTTGTAAGTGTGTGTGTGTGTGTGACAAAATGTCTCCACAAAGATGGCAATATCTGAAATCCTTGTCCTTGTGGGAGACTCAATCACAAAAAAGAACTCCTTTAATGACATCCTCATTTGTAAAACTGTGTATTTTGCAATTTGTGAACATACAGCAGGATAGGGAGAGGAATTTATCAGACATTGATCAGAGATGTATCAGAAGAAAGGAGACAGAAGGCATCAACTACAGAATGTTATATTACATTATGCCATGTGATACTGTATATAGAGGCTAGTGTTGTCAAAAGACCCGGTATTTCGGTATGCTTTGGTACCGTGACAACACTAATAGAGGCATTACCATGGTAGAGACTGCACATTTCTATAACTCACCTTTCATCTGAAAAGTTCAGCTACAGTATAGATTCAGTCATATGGCACAGTGAGGACGTTTACTGCATTGACAGTAAACTAGCACAAAACCTTACGGCCATGGCATTCCTTCATCACATCTTTGATAACACACTGGATAAATACTTTTACAAACATTTTAAGGATTTTATGTGCAAGTTAGGTAATGTAAGTGTCTTTTCTAACATGACAATTATTGCCTGTATTACTGTAATTATTTCAGCAACAAATGTGATTTGAGACATTGAAACATTGTTTGTTCTTGAATGAGCATGATTGATAAAAGTACTACATTGAAAGCAGATCATACTGTTATGTTTTGGTGATTAAATCAAATATATTACAATAATCTTATGTTTTGAAACAATGATTATGTTGATTGAAAACATGTATAGTTGTAATGAAAGCATGAGATCAGTTTTTATGACTAGCGATGTTAAAACTGTGATCAGTACCAAAGCGGGAAAAAACACTGCATTACTGTACTTATTTTTAAAGCAATGTAAAAATATGTTTAAAATGCATGAAATTAACAAATATTATGTTTATATACACTAAAAAAATGGTGTTGGTTTCACTTCAAAACAAATAGTGAACTTTACAAAAATAAGCAAGTAACACATTGAATTAAATATTACATTTTTGAAGTAGAAAGACTGAAATAGTATTTTATTGTAAAACATCCTGTAATAAATCATTGTTTACAGTGTAGATAGAAAGTATTATAGAATTGGTTTCTAATGGTGTCCATATTCCCAAGAAACTGTGTAAACATACTTTGGACTGAAAACACAAACAGAGAGAGGACTTTGCCGCCATCTTTCAGAAGCCCACCACACACAGCACTGCTCCAGTACATCCAGTATTCCCATTAAAACAGAAATGCTAGTTTTCCTTCAGTGACTCTGTCCCTTTGGAGAGTTTCATGTCTATGTAAGGGGCTCATCAAGATTTTTAACGGTAGGCTCCCAGTCAAACAGTCATGCTTTGCGCCCCTCTGAGAATAGCATGATAAGATTTTAATTGTTTTCCTCGCTAGTGTAATGCCAAGATTTATTAATGGTTGAAAATATAAAATATGAAATAGTACCAAAGCGGGAAAAAACACTGTATTACTGTAGTTATTTTTAAAGCAATGTAAAAATATGTTTAAAATGCATGAAATTAACAAATATTATGTTTATATACACTAAAAAAATGGTGTTGGTTTCACTTCAAAACAAATAGTGAACTTTACAAAAATAAGCAAGTAACACATTGAATTAAATATTACATTTTTGAAGTAGAAAGACTGAAATAGTATTTTATTGTAAAACATCCTGTAATAAATCATTGTTTACAGTGTAGATAGAAAGTATTATAGAATTGGTTTCTAATGGTGTCCATATTCCCAAGAAACTGTGTAAACATACTTTGGACTGAAAACACAAACAGAGAGAGGACTTTGCCGCCATCTTTCAGAAGCCCACCACACACAGCACTGCTCCAGTACATCCAGTATTCCCATTAAAACAGAAATGCTAGTTTTCCTTCAGTGACTCTGTCCCTTTCATGTCTATGTAAGGGGCTCATCAAGATTTTTAACGGTAGGCTCCCAGTCAAACAGTCATGCTTTGCGCCCCTCTGAGAATAGCATGATAAGATTTTAATTGTTTTCCTCGCTAGTGTAATGCCAAGATTTATTAATGGCAAATTAATAGACATGTTCATAAACAGCCGATCAAAGCATTTGATGCTTTTGTGTTTAGGTAGCACAGAGATAGGTATATCTATCAGGATTTTTAAAGGAATATCCTGGGTTCAGCAAGTTAAATTCAACCAACCAACCACATTTGACAATGTTTTACCACAGAAATGAATTTTCACTTGTCCCTTCTTTCTTTCAAATCTGGCTTTCAATGAGCCACTTACAATGGAAGTGAATGTGGGCAATGTGTAAATATTAAAATACTTACTGTTTTGATAGTAAAGCCCCTAGACGTAAACAATATATTATATACTAAAATGATTTTTGTGTGAAAGAATCCCTCAAGATTAGTTCACACCAAGGACAACAACAATAACTATAATTACTATTTAGTTATAATTACTATAACTAAAAATAAAGTGAAAAATAAAAATAAACTCTAATTTAAAATATTAACATCTATAATAGTATATCAATCATCATAAACTTGATTTTTGAAACGCTGTTGACTGAGTCTGTTATATTGGAATATTCATTCAAGTATCAGAGCTATACTTTTTATTAAGAATTATTTAAGAAAATCCAGCCAATGATTTGAAATGTGAAATTGCCATTTATTCGTGTGCTGTTTCCAACCAACCAAAGATTTACAGCGACACAAGTTTCATAGTCACCTTTTAAATTGGAGTGATGCAGAATGCTTTTAAGCAAATCTTGTCATCTCCTAGCAACACATTTTACCATCTGCATCAGAGGCGAACAAAAATCCCTCAAGATTAGTTCACACCAAGGACAACAACAATAACTATAATTACTATTTAGTTATAATTACTATAACTAAAAATAAAGTGAAAAATAAAAATAAACTCTAATTTAAAATATTAACAACATCTATAATAGTATATCAATCATCATAAACTTGATTTTTGAAACGCTGTTGACTGAGTCTGTTATATTGGAATATTCATTCAAGTATCAGAGCTATACTTTTTATTAAGAATTATTTAAGAAAATCCAGCCAATGATTTGAAATGTGAAATTGCCATTTATTCGTGTGCTGTTTCCAACCAACCAAAGATTTACAGCGACACAAGTTTCATAGTCACCTTTTAAATTGGAGTGATGCAGAATGCTTTTAAGCAAATCTTGTCATCTCCTAGCAACACATTTTACCATCTGCATCAGAGGCGAACAGGCTATATAAACAAATTTCCGGAGGACAGAGGTACTCTGACAGACGTTCTTGCTTAATGAATTTAGAGAGGTGCGCTGGGCCCTCGACAAGCTCTTTGTTGATGATGTCATTGTTCTCTTCATCTCATAGTTAATTTCAATGCACACATCACACTATTACTGAACGAAGGAGGTTGTCCAAACACACACACCTATAGACAGAGTCAACACGCACTCATAGCCTAAATAGTACCAAAGCGGGAAAAAACACTGTATTACTGTAGTTATTTTTAAAGCAATGTAAAAATATGTTTAAAATGCATGAAATTAACAAATATTATGTTTATATACACTAAAAAAATGGTGTTGGTTTCACTTCAAAACAAATAGTGAACTTTACAAAAATAAGCAAGTAACACATTGAATTAAATATTACATTTTTGAAGTAGAAAGACTGAAATAGTATTTTATTGTAAAACATCCTGTAATAAATCATTGTTTACAGTGTAGATAGAAAGTATTATAGAATTGGTTTCTAATGGTGTCCATATTCCCAAGAAACTGTGTAAACATACTTTGGACTGAAAACACAAACAGAGAGAGGACTTTGCCGCCATCTTTCAGAAGCCCACCACACACAGCACTGCTCCAGTACATCCAGTATTCCCATTAAAACAGAAATGCTAGTTTTCCTTCAGTGACTCTGTCCCTTTCATGTCTATGTAAGGGGCTCATCAAGATTTTTAACGGTAGGCTCCCAGTCAAACAGTCATGCTTTGCGCCCCTCTGAGAATAGCATGATAAGATTTTAATTGTTTTCCTCGCTAGTGTAATGCCAAGATTTATTAATGGCAAATTAATAGACATGTTCATAAACAGCCGATCAAAGCATTTGATGCTTTTGTGTTTAGGTAGCACAGAGATAGGTATATCTATCAGGATTTTTAAAGGAATATCCTGGGTTCAGCAAGTTAAATTCAACCAACCAACCACATTTGACAATGTTTTACCACAGAAATGAATTTTCACTTGTCCCTTCTTTCTTTCAAATCTGGCTTTCAATGAGCCACTTACAATGGAAGTGAATGTGGGCAATGTGTAAATATTAAAATACTTACTGTTTTGATAGTAAAGCCCCTAGACGTAAACAATATATTATATACTAAAATGATTTTTGTGTGAAAGAATCCCTCAAGATTAGTTCACACCAAGGACAACAACAATAACTATAATTACTATTTAGTTATAATTACTATAACTAAAAATAAAGTGAAAAATAAAAATAAACTCTAATTTAAAATATTAACAACATCTATAATAGTATATCAATCATCATAAACTTGATTTTTGAAACGCTGTTGACTGAGTCTGTTATATTGGAATATTCATTCAAGTATCAGAGCTATACCTTAAGAAATTCCAGCCAATGATTTGAAATGTGAAATTGCCATTTATTCGTGTGCTGTTTCCAACCAACCAAAGATTTACAGCGACACAAGTTTCATAGTCACCTTTTAAATTGGAGTGATGCAGAATGCTTTTAAGCAAATCTTGTCATCTCCTAGCAACACATTTTACCATCTGCATCAGAGGCGAACAGGCTATATAAACAAATTTCCGGAGGACAGAGGTACTCTGACAGACGTTCTTGCTTAATGAATTTAGAGAGGTGCGCTGGGCCCTCGACAAGCTCTTTGTTGATGATGTCATTGTTCTCTTCATCTCATAGTTAATTTCAATGCACACATCACACTATTACTGAACGAAGGAGGTTGTCCAAACACACACACCTATAGACAGAGTCAACACGCACTCATAGCCTCCCGTAAGTCCATCACACTATTACTGAACGAAGGAGGTTGTCCAAACACACACACCTATAGACAGAGTCAACACGCACTCATGGCCTCCCGTAAGTGACTGGAGAAGACTGCAATGCCGTACACGCGGCACACATGCTGATTAAAATGCTCTCTAATTAAATGAAGGAGATCTTCTGCTAAACCGCATCCTGGCCGAAGCATCTTCAGAAGATGCATGGACGCGTATGGATATTTACAAGCAGACGAATGAGATAACGCACAGCCATAATCAATACATCACAGCTGTTAAACATTTGCCCATATCGAAAGATGGATTATCTATATCATCTCACCATTCAGTGCCTTTCAAAGCAAATGACAGCAATTTGTGTTCAGCACTCTTGATTTCCTTCTGGCTTCTCAGCTGTTGAGTATATGGTCTAAGAGGATGTAATGGATTGAAGCTAGTTTGACAGTGCGTGATTGTAAGCTGAGGTAAACACAGCACTGTAAGCAGGACAATCAGCTTTTAGCTCTTCTGAGCATCAGGCGGCATACCAACAGGCAGTGAGTCGACAGCCTGATGCATGATGCATTTGTTTTTTTAGTAGCAAGAAAATTAATATTTTTACTAGCACTAGAATTTTATATTTTGATTTGTTTTAGTGATGTCTGATTCCAGATTTACCCACCCCTAAACATCACGCACAAAGTGAACTTTCTATCCATCAAACAATGCTGAAAAAAGTATCACAGTTTCAAAAATCAGCACAACTGTTCTCAACATTGATGATAATAAGAAATGAGATGAGTATCAAATCAGCATAGAATGATTTCTGAAGGATCATGTGACACTGAAGACTGGAGTAATGGCTGCTGAAAATTCAGCTTTGCCACCACAAGAATAAATGACATTTTAAAATATATTAAATAGAAAAGTTATTTAAAATTGTAATAATGTTTCACAATAATACTGTTCTACTGTATTTTTTAGCAAATAATTGCAGACTCTGTGAGCATAAGACTTCAAAAACATTTTAAAAAGTCTTACCAACCCCAAACTTTTGAACAGTATGTGGAATACACTTCATTTATCATCTTCACTGTTTTTACATTTAGAATACATGTGCCATCATTTAACACTTACTTTAACATAATCTTTAATAAAGGAATGAATAACAGTGTAATCTTTATCAAATCTCAAAATGACTATCCATTTTACCAACCACTGTTCCATTTGTTGGTTATAGGCCATAACATATTTGCTAATAATAATAATAATAATTATTATTATTATTATTATTATTATCCCAGTTTTAATATTGGTGCATCCCTAATTTTTACATAAAATATTTATTAAATCTTTCACTAGATTGGTAAATACTTATTCAGGACCTTAAATATATATTTAATAATTATAATTAATATAATTTTAATGCTTTTATAATGGTCATAGTATCGAGAAGATTAAAAAAGTTTATGATGCGCAAAGCCATGTTTGTTTAGACTAAAATGCAGTGTGGGATATTTCTGACAGCCAAGCTCATCCACTTGTCCCGTAAGGGATGAAAATGAATAATTGCTGAACTGGAATAAAGCACCAGTGGAATCATAAATCACAAGGTGATTTACTCTGTTGTTGTTTGCTACTGTAGACATTAGTGCATAGATATGACCTATAAACTGTCATTCTAGTACTTCTGTGGTTATTCAGCACAGTAGTATAAGCATTTTATGATTTGGTGAACTAGGTGCACATACATACATATAAATTTGTATATAATTGTACAAATTTCACTGAGGGTTTCATACAGAAACATCTCAAACAAATGTATTCGAAAATGCACACTCATACATTGCACCCCAAATCATCACAGACTGTGGAAACTTAACACTGGACTTCAAGCAACTTGGGCTATGAGCTTCTCCACCCTTCCTCCAGACTCTAGGACCTTGGTTTCCAAATGAAATACAAAACTTGCTCTCATCTGAAAAGAGGACTTTGGACTACTGGGCAACAGTCCAGTTTTTCTTCTCCTTAGCCCAGGTAAGACGCCTCTGACGTTGTCTGTGGTTCAGGAGTGGCTTAACAAGAGGAATACGACAACTGTAGCCAAATTCCTTGACACGTCTGTGTGTGGTGGCTCTTGATGCCTTGACCCCATCCTCAGTCCATTCCTTGTGAAGTTTCACTTTAACACAGTTAAATTGTGGGTTTTTGTTAAATGTGAGCCAAAATCATCACAATTAAAAGAACCAAAGACTTAAACTACTTCAGTCTGTGTGCATTGAATTTATTTAATACACGAGTTTCACAATTTGAGTTGAATTACTGAAATAAATGAACTTTTCCACGACATTCTAATTTATTGAGATGCACCTGTATATATAAAATTGTACAATTTCATTTGCATGTTTTTGTACGATCTGCTCATAAGGAGCAGCCTAGAGTGATCACACTTGTCTGATAACATGTACTAAAGGGCTAAATTAGCGATTCTTGGACAGAATGAGCAGGAAGAGCACACCAGGCTTCTTTCCAAAAGTCAGAATTCTGCTTCTTCTTCTAAATCCATATGGGTGAGAAGTTTAAGCCTTAGCTTGAAAGTGAAATGTGTCATATGGACATCCATTAGCACCACTTGGGATTTAACATTACTGATGTATCATCCAATCACGCAACCCAGCCTCTGCTACATTTGGAAAATGGGCCTTTATTTGAAGCCTTCCCTCCTTATTAGTGCTGATTCCTGACAGATTTAAAAGGAGTGAATCTGTTTAATGGGAGTCTAAAAAAGGCAGTTGCCATCCATGTGGAAATTGATGAGTTAATGACTGATGCTGAGGCTATATTACAGCTCAAATTCACTGTAACTGCCTGTCTCGTAGCTTTAAATGAATGGACATCTCAGTGCCGTGATGGGCTCTGCACTTTCATGAGGACGTACAATCACACACCAACATACATAATCGATGATGTTCCCTCGGTCCAAGAGTGACGGGCTGAGGGAGAGAGACTTATTCAACTATGCTGTCCATGTGGTGAAAATTGGACCGAGAAGGGCTGAAGTGAGGATTTTTTGGAGTTAATTAAAAAGTCAGAGCGCAATCTTAATTTATGACTTATCTGAAGGCAGGGAGAAGGGGCAAGGGAGACGAGAGGGGTGAGAGAAAGAGGAGCAGATGTTTGATCTTCCTATTAGAAGTTAAAAGTGAGGCCTGTTAGGCAATTTTGCGTGAATTCATTTTGGCTCTGGCACCTCTGCCGCCACTTCTGCGGGTTATCGGCGGAAAGCGATAGCCCTCTCAAACCTTCGCGCTTACGTCTCTCTCCGCCAGAATGCTGTTCTCGCAGAGGGGATAAGAATATTACGATGTGTAGGAGATGCCAAAAATGGAGAGAGCAAGAGAGAGAGCGAGAAACAAGGAGAAAAAGTGGGAAGCCTGGGGCTTTGATCAGTGGAGGGAGAGTGACAGAGATTTAAAGGCAGCTGTTGTGTTGTCATCTTAATGCTGCTGGGAGGAATGATACAACGGCCTCACATCAGCTCAGGCGCACCATTGATCTGCTGAATGTCATTGTGACAGCTCAACCCGGCAAAATACTGGCTTAGACCAACCCCCAGCATCAAAAGCCCATCAAAGCGAGCGGGAGACGGGCCGCATCAGCCCTTTGACACTCTCGGTCCAAGCTTTATTTGCACTGCTCATTTGTGCCTGACTCAAAACCAAAGGCTTATTTACAGCTTTCGCAGATTGGTTCTCGCTCTTTGATTGGTGTCTTCGTCAATCTTGAGGCTTTGTGGCTGAAAATGAGAACTTTTTTTCCCCATCGGAGCCATTAAGGAATGAAAAGTTAGCTGTCGGTCGCAGCTAACAGCTAAACGGATCAAAGCTGATTGAAACACCTGAGGGAAAAAGCGCAAATGTGCTAGGACCCCTACCCACCCACATAGAGACAGCTGTACGAGCCTTTACAAATGTTGTACGCGACTTAAAGAGAATGCTTTTGTGCTGTAGCGCCTCATTTTGGAGGTGGAGCTCCATTTCCAGCTGGTTGAAGGAGGTTTATGGAGCCACTCGCATAGCCTTCAGCACTTAATAGGAGAACCTGCTACGACATAATGGCCGATGTTTGTCAGCTCACTCAGCATAATGTACCCTTTGCAGTGAAGATTGATGTGTTTTTACAGTGATGGGTAATGCACATGATTGGCCCCTTTTTGATGGCTTTAATGAGGAGTTTGATTTGTTGTGTTCTTTTAGCCTATGTTAGCATGTCCTGAGACAACTGCATTGTAGTTGATTTGTATTAACTCTACACTCCAAAAATTAGTCTAATTTTAATGGTGAGAGTCTGTAAAAATGCTATGATTAAAAAAAAAAAAAGTTAATTGGGAAATGTTACCAGGGGTGGCCAACGTCGGTCCTGGAGAGCCACAGTCCTGCAGACTTCAGCTCCAACCCTAATCAAACACACCTGAGCAAGCTAATCAAGGTCTAATGGTTACTAAAAGCAGCAGGAAGGTGAGTTTTTATCAAGGTTGGAATAAAACTCTGCAGGATTGTGGCTCTTCAGGACCGACGTTAGACGGTAAAAAATGTCAATTGAAATTTCCAGAATTCCCTGTGGAACACTTCACATTTCGTGGTTTTTCACTGAAATAACAATGAAATAAATTGGTTAGTGTATAGGTTAGATTAGTAGATAAGTTCTGGCAACCATAGCTTATATATATATATATTGGTTATCAGCTGATGTTTTAATCACTATTGGTCAATATTGTATATTTAAATGCATGTTAATCAAATTGATTATTGGCCACAGCAAATAATAATTATTTATTATTATTTAATATATATATATATATATATATATATATTATTTATTTATTTATCAGGCTAAAGTTAGCATTTTCCAAGATCTCCTACTGCACCTTTAACTGACCACGACATTGCATGCACGTAGTTTATTTCACGTTTTGATATGAAAGGATACAGTAATGCAGAAGGATGCATGTAATTGAAGAGCACGCGCTGTGAGCACTAGCCCCGCCCCTGCGTTAATTGCGTTAAATATTTTTAAGGTGTTAAACTGAAAAAATGTATCGCCTGCGTTAACGCACTAATTTTGACACCACTAATATATATATATATATATATATATATGTGTGTATGTGTGTATGTATATATATGGCACTTAAAATTAACATTAAACTATCATAAACGAGGGTTTAAAGATGTGAAAAACATTTTTGTTGAAGTACTTGTATTAATTAAAAAAAATTATTAATTTAAATTAATAAAAAAAATATATATATATATATATACTTTATGGATATATAATGTGTAGTTTATGTAACGTATATTATAAATGTATAATTTTAGCTATAAATTTGTCTAAATCATCATGACTTTTCATGATACTGGCCCTCCATTTACTTCCACTGTAAATACCTTACTGTAACAGCATTGTTTACTTTTTTAATTAGCTGAGAGACTAGTCATTTTCAGTCATCTCAATCATTTTCTCCAACGATTTCACAAATGCTGTCAATAGAGCTTAATTTATGGAAACCAAAACATTATTTTAAGAGCTCAGCTTAGCTCAATTTGAAATTGGCTTTATGAGCACTGACACTGTTACATAACACTTCTATATAATTTGTGAAGACAGGGACAATAAAATAAAGCACCAAGAGATGAGGCGAAAGAGAAGTGAAGAGCAACAACATTATCTCAGATAAACAAACAGTGTTCCCATCTCCTGACTATTTCCTCTCATCATTGAAATTAGTAGTAAATTATAAGATCTTTCTGTGTAATATATATGCTTCTTTCAGAAACACAATCAAAACAGAACAGAACCAAGCAATCATCTGAATGAGGGCCAGACATGACTATATACTTTTATATTCTAGGTTATACGGGGTTGTGTCTGGATTGTTAATTGCTTCATTTACTGTCTGCCTGCATCTGTACAGGCTGTATTTAAAAGAGCCATGCACTAGAGAAGTCAGCACTGGTAGAGATGAGTGCAGCTCCATACAGATGAGTTAGTCTACATCAGTCATTGAGTCATCACATGTACTCACCCTCCACTTCAGAGAACAATAGCCACCCCAATTATACCATTTTAAACATTAGTTTGGAAGATGCAGGTTTTTCAGTGCTTGTTCCAAGAACTATAATTAAAAACTCAATGTCTGTGTTTAGAAAAGGACAATTTGGTGCTTTCAAAATGGTTCCAGAACAAAATGGAAGGATGTACACATTTTTCCAGGAGTGAGTGGCAGAAATACTTTGACATCGTCTGCTAATGAATGGCAACATAAAATATAGGTTTCTTTGGACTCTTAGTGACCCTTAATCGTATATTTAAAATTCAGTAGAAGTGCATCTACAGTGTCCACATTTTGTTTTAAAGAGGTTTGTCCACAGTTGGTCAGAGGTTTTAAAGTGGTTTGGCAATGAACAGATGTAGGCAGCTGTATAGTTTTGTGAACTAGTACCCTTTCAAAAAACATGTGGGCTGGGCACATTCATATTTCACAATATTAGTGCACTATTAGTAGATATATAGCTTCAAGCAGGACAGTGCATTATCAAACACATATGAGACCATTGAGTAAAAAATATTAATTATCCAGCTGTAATTTTATTAAATCTATTCAATACTAAAAAGTTAGGAATAATAATAAACAGAAATTACATGTATTTGCTAAATGTACATAACAAAATGCACCATTTTGTTTTATCCCCACTCATTTGTTTTAACGACACAGAGCCCTGCTTGTGTGAGAAGGTGATTTTCTCAGCTTCTTCAGAAGAGAGGGAAAGATGGTTAAGATTGGTAAAGTTCATAATTCCATCATGTTATACTTTTTTTTTTTTTTACTAAGAGTAAAATAATGTTTGTTGTTTTCGTAGATGTTGAAAGCCAGAGGCATAGGAGAGCATCATTCTTTTGAGATTGATGTGAGTTATTTTTAGAAAATAAATGTTTCTGTTGTCTCCTGCATGTTTACCTCACATTTTGATGCAACAACAGTATGATTACGTGTTCATATTTTATGTAAACCATTGCTGTCTGTGTTTTTCATTGCAGAACTCAAACCAACTTTGGAGTTGTCTGATTTGGAGAGTCATCATTCTTGGTCTTCCTTTCTTAAAGGAATAGTTCACACACAAAAAAAATCATTTACTTGCCCTCATGTCATTCCAAACCTATAAGACTTTTGTCTATCTTTAGAACACAAATGAAGATATTTTTATTTTTTTCTCATAATTTTTTGTTTATCCATTGAGTCTAGATAATCAGTATTTTCAAGCTTCAAAAATACAGAGTTATTGTAGAAGTAATACATGCAAATATTTATATATGAATAAATCTTAAATTATATATTATAGCGAACATGTCTGTTCAGAAGAAAATACTGGTCTCCCAGACTTGCAATAGAGGACAAAAATTAAGAGAATATTAAATATATTTATTTGTGTTCCAAAAATTAGCAGAGTTTGTATGGGTTTGGAACAACACGGGCAGAATAAATTATGACCATTTTCATTTTTTGGTGAACTAACCCTTTAAAGAGCAGCCCTCCACTTACATGAAAATTTGTGAGGTATGTGAATGTCATGTCTGTTTTAATGTTTCAGTAAAGAAGTAGCTTTCTGAAAGCAATATATTTATTTAAACAATATTACATGCCCTCACACTAGTGCTGCCATTATAGCATTCTAGAGTGCTGTGGTAGACAGAGACATTAAACAAACACACAAAGTGGTGGAAATTATAAAACAGACTATTTACCTATCCTTACTGATGTGGATGCACCTCTATCTGAAAATGGATAGATTTTAATTAAATGTTTTATTTTTTCAAATGTTTTTCTCTTTTTAGGCCACTGATGAAGAACAGGCGGTGACTGGGATGAATGCTGGTCAAAGAGGAGAATGTCCTTTCCCCCAAACTGATGCAACAGTGGTTTTAAAGGAGGAGGCTTCTTCATGACTACATCAATTATGCTAAAGAGAACATGGAAATTGGCAGCGATGCCTGATCTGTATTCATGGACTATGAAACAAACTGTAAGTGTATAATTTGTAAAAAACAATGTTAAATGCTTGTTCTGTGTTGTTGTTTAGTAGAAATGGAGTTTACACTGTCATTCATACACATGCTAACATTCTTTCACACATGTTTCTGATAAATGTTATAATATCAGTGTTAATGTTGTGGTTTATTTACTGTCATGCCAGAATAGTTTGTAAAGAACTTAACTATTAACTAATTGTACAACTATTGTATAATAGTGTTTTGTATGATATTTTTATACAATATATACAATTTACCCAAAAAGTCAAATTTGATCTTAAAAGTTATATTCAACAAATGTTCAATGCTTCATTTATAAACTCTGTAGCTGTTAATGCCATACTTTTCTGCATTTCTTCTTACATGCATGTTACTTTTGACTGTTTTCTCTTGATTTAAATAAATATTTACCTTTTGATAGTCATCCTGTGTGTGTAAAAGTGATTTTAAAATGAACAAGATTTGTAGGTTTAATGTCTAGCTCGATTTGGGTTCATTTTAGCCTAGCAGTGTAGTAATTTTAAACCATAAAAAAGCAACCCAGCATGCTGGGTCAAACATAATAACACAACTTGTTGGGTTAAAACAACCCAGCGCTGGGTTCGTCCCTTTTTGACCCAGCGCTGGGTTGCCAAAATAACCCAAATTGGGTTGTTTTTAACCCAGCCATTTTTAGAGTGTCTATTTGGGGGAAAATTGGTACCCAGAAGTGAGCAAAACCTGACTAAATCGCCAAAAACCTCCCTTTGAGGACGTCCATTTGTAAAACTGTATTTTGCAATTTGTGAACACACAGCAGGATAGGGAGAGGAATTGATCAGACATTGATCAGAGATGTATCAGAAGAAGGGAGACAGATGGCATCAAATAAAGCATTTTATAGTACATTGCCATGGCATTCCTTCATCACATCTTTGATAACACACTGGATAAATACTTTTACAAACATTGTGGATTTTATGTGAGTTACGCAAGTTAGGTAATGTAAGTGTATTTTCTAACATGACAATTATTGCCTGTATTACTGTACTTATTTCAGCAACAAAGGTTATTTGAAACATATATCTTGCATTGTTTGTTCTTGAATGAGCTGATTGATAAAAGTACTAAATTGAAAGAAGATCATACTGTTTTGTTGATTAAATCAAATGTTCTCAATATATTACAATAATCTTATGTTTTGAAAATGATTATGTTGATTTAAAACATGTACAGTTGTAATGAAAGCATGAGATCAGTTTTTATGACTAGCGATGTTACAACTGTGATCAGTTTGGATTTTTGTAACAAGAGCTTTGAAAATATACAGCTTACTTGTGGAAAAAAAAAACTGTAATAAAATCACAGGTGTCACGGTCACAGGAGGAGCCAGGTGGGACCCAGGCCACAGCCATAATAGTGGCCCACGGTGGAGCTGATGGGGGGAGGAGCCATGGAGGAGGAATGTCCACCGACTCTAGGGGGCCGACCAACGGTGGCGGAGCAGGTGGTGGAGGAGCCCTAATGACTTTTAATGTAGACACAACAAGGCAGATTCAGGTAGGTGAGACACACACACACTCGGGGTAACATTCACACTAACCGACAAACTAGAATACAAGAGACAGGAACTGATATAGGGCAGATAACGAGGGTCAGACAGGTGAGCACAATGAGGTGATTAATTAATAATTAGTACGGGCTAAACCAACAAAAGGGGAAGAAACCACAATAAACAGTCCACAGGGGCGTTACAGCGGGACTCTTTTGGAATATTCTGAAGTCATTTCAATTTATTATCAGCCAGAATAAAGTTTGATAAAACATTCATATTAATTGGTGTCAAAAAGTAATGCTTTCTTTGCAGTCACACATTCACTCACTCACTCTCAACGATGTTAACAAGCTAGCGTACAGAGTGAATGTGTATACAGTCTATACAGACTTGTGTGCTTAGATGTTTGTTCCCGAAGACTGAAAATAAAACTTACAGTATGAATTACTTGATAAACCAAGTGCTAACGGAATTCCTGGAGTTGCTGCTGCAAACTAAGGTGATAACTCTAAAAACGGTGTGCAACAGAACAGTTTTCTCACCAATTGTTTGCTCTGAAACACTTTTCTTTTACTTATTCTGACTTAGTTGGTATTCAGTTGGTTTTCTAGACTTTCTCTGTTGACTTGCAGTCCCGAATAATATACCTTTAATAATAATAGTAAACCTTTATTGTCATCCTTGCAGGCTTTGCTAGACTAGGGTTGAAAATGTTATATATATGATATATATGATACAAATCTGAATATATAAATGTAAATTTGAATATATAGAGGTAAATCTGAATATATAAATGTAAATCTGAATATATAGATCTACTCACACTACATTTTTTGGAAGGTAATGGTACTTTTACTTGAGTATATTTTTTCAGTACTCTTTCCACCACTGTACAGAAGTAATATAATATTCTGGGGAAACATTCTTATTCTGGGGAAACATACATTCAAGGCAGCTTGAGAGGCAGAGGACTTCGAGTTCAACAATGAAGAATATGGGAACATGTAAATGTATATATTCCGATTTGTCTCTATATATTCAGATTTATATTTATATATTCAGATTTACATTTATATATTCGGATTTACTTATATATATATATATATTCAGATTTGCATCTATATATTCATGGTTATAACTGTATATTCAGATTTACATTTATATATTCAGATGGGGATAGGGGGCCCTGGAAAAGTGTAGTACCTTTGATGTCTGGCATGCTGTGCCTTTGGGTGGATGGCTTCACTGGTCCCCTAGATGGCCTGGCAGGGAAGGAAGAAGAGCTGGCTAACTTAGTGGAGTGCCTTGACAAGATCTCTA
Source organism: Sinocyclocheilus anshuiensis (assembly GCF_001515605.1). Lineage (NCBI taxonomy): Eukaryota > Metazoa > Chordata > Actinopteri > Cypriniformes > Cyprinidae > Sinocyclocheilus > Sinocyclocheilus anshuiensis. The sequence goes on along the minus strand of NW_015546234.1, from coordinate 2,319,666 downwards.
CATCCTGTGGTATGCAGATCAATGCAGAGAAGACGAAATTGATGACCAACAACATAATTGGCTTCACCACTGACATCAGGATTGGCGGCGAGAAGCTCGACAGTGTTAATAGTTTTAAATACCTGGGACCTATCGTCACGGATGAAGGGTCCAAACCTGAGATAACCGCCAGGATTGCCTAGACCACAGCGGCGCTGACAAAACTAAAGACCATCTGGAGTGACAGGAACATAGCCCTCAGCTCAAAGATCAGACTGATGCGCTCCCTAGTCATGTCCATATTTTTATATGCCTGTGAGATTTGGACACTAACAGCTGAACTGGAAAGGAAAGTTCAGGTCATGGAGATGAGATGCTTCAGATAACTCCTCAGCATCTCCTACAGAGATCATATATCCAGTGAAGAAGTACGTGACAGAATTTGGTGGACCGTTGGGCCATATGATGACCTCCTGACAGTGGTGAAAAAACGGAAGCTGAAGTGGTACGGCCATTTAATAAGATCATCAGGACTTGAGAAGACAGTCCTGCAGGGCACAGTGCCAGGAGGGAGGAAGAGAGGCAGGCAGAGAAAGAGATGGGAAAACAACATTCAGGAGTGGACAGGCCTGACACTGGGAGAAACCTTGAGAAAAGCTGAGAAGAGGGAGGAATGGAAGGAGCTGGTTACCAGAACATCTGTGGCGCCCCAACCAGACTAATGGACAGGTGAAGGTGAAGGATCCAGATGTACTTCTGTATATTCAGATTTACATTTATACATTCAGATGTACTTCTATATATTCAGATTTACATTTATACATTCAGATGTACTTCTATATATTCAGATTTGTATTTATATATTCAGATTTACATTTATACATTCAGATGTACTTCTGTATATTCAGATTTGCTTCTATATATTCAGATTTCCCTTTATATATTCAGATTTACTATATATTCAGATTTGCATCTATATAGTCATGGTTCATAACATTTTAAGTTTATATATTGAGATTTATTTCTATATATTCAGATGTACTTCTATATATTCAGATTTTACATAATTATTTCCTGTTTGGCGCCTCATAGTAAACTGTCAAGTTTTTGAATGTAGAAAAAACTTCAAGCTAAATTCTAGATAGAAATATATTTTATAGATTCACAAATAAATGTTTTAAAATTGTAAGTGTGTTTCAAATGCTATTGAAAAAAAAAAACTCTTGTTTTGTTTTTGTTTGCTGGTTTTAGATATTTTAAGTTGGTCTCAGCCTACTCTAAAACCAGCCAACAGACTATTCGGACCAGGCTAAGACCAGCAAACCAACTTAGGCTTATTTAATATAATACAAATAATAACAACAATTATTATTATTATTACTATTGTTATTATTCAGCGTTTTGGTGTTTTTAGCAGTTTTAACAGGCATGAATACGATCAGGCCGACCAGCTAAACCAGCTTAACATCTGCGTGGCCGAGCCACCAACATAAACCAGCTAAGACCAGCAAACCCCATTCTAGATAGAAATATATTTTATAGATTCACAAATAAATGTTTTAAAATTGTAAGTGTGTTTCAAATGCTATTGAAAAAAAAAAAACTCTTGTTTTGTTTTTGTTTGCTGGTTTTAGATATTTTAAGTTGGTCTCAGCCTACTCTAAAACCAGCCAACAGACTATTCGGACCAGGCTAAGACCAGCAAACCAACTTAGGCTTATTTAATATAATACAAATAATAACAACAATTATTATTATTATTACTATTGTTATTATTCAGCGTTTTGGTGTTTTTAGCAGTTTTAACAGGCATGAATACGATCAGGCCGACCAGCTAAACCAGCTTAACATCTGCGTGGCCGAGCCACCAACATAAACCAGCTAAGACCAGCAAACCCCCTCAGGCTAGTTTAAGCATATCTTTTCAAGCATGTTATGAAGTCAGTACAGGAACATTATGCATCGCAGCTCAAATCCTAGAGGAGATACCTGTGATTCATCTCAACTACAGCCAGAAGGAAAGAGAAATCGAAAGAAAGACGCAGACGGGAGAAAGGCAGTGATGTTTTTCTCACACACTCTCTGATGGGAGCAAAGCGCCAGTGATTTAGGACATTTTGACCAGTTCAGAGCAATACAAAGTGAAGCATGGCTTTGAGATCACAAGACATCAGCCGAACCTCACTTCAGTCCACACAATACATAAATAAGTGAAAGGCCAGCATAAGAGATGAGTGCATGCAACCTCAGGCTACTTCAAAGAGAATAAAAAATATAGAGAGCAGAGAAAAAGAGCTTTACACACGTGACTCTGTTAGTACGCTGGTACACTGCCCACACACTGACCCTGAAGCTTAGAAGAGACCTGAAAGCACTCTTGCACACCCATCCTAATGCAAACACAGGTGTATTTGCATTCAGTCATGTTCGCGCACATGCACACTCTAATACATATTCATTACGACGCTTCCTTCCGCTCTCACATCCACATGGCAGCAGCTGGATGACCTTTTGCTCCCATGACACATACTATCCAGCATACATCACATGAGATCCGGTGGAGGCAGAGCAGATGAATACAATTCGGAGGAAAGAAAAAGAACGAAATTCTGATTTAGTGATTTGAACAAAGCCAAACCATAGCTTTCTGAGAATCCAAGGTTGCATTATTGCTGATATAGATTGGTCAAGTTCCTTCATGTAAGGCTCAGGTGCTCATATTACCGACCCGCTCAGTTGTAGAACATAGAACAGGATGATTTCCTCTGGGTTCCTCAACAAACAGTCTTCATTATTAGTTTCTAACTCCAATGTTGCCCAATAAATTCCTAGCGCTCTTTTTCTCAAAACTCTGTGTCAACGGATATTTGTCAGGAATTCCAACATTCCCAAAGCGGTTGAGGTAGGAGAAAGGGTGGCAGTTGTAACTCACAGACTTTCATAAAACTACCTGCCAGCTTTTGGCATCAGAAACATTTTAATGTGCCAAAAGTAACGTCTCGGTTACGTATGGTAACCCTCGTTCCCTGAAGGAGGGAACGGAGACGTCACGTCGTGACCGACGAATTGGGATATCGCTTCGATAGACCAATCTACTTCGAGTGTAAACTAAACGAGCCAATGCACATTGGCATGCAATTATTGCATCCAGCTGCCGCTGATCACAGCGTGAGTATAATAAGGATGGTCCCCAGAGGGTTGGTTCCCTGCGGGGTTTGCCATCACTGTAACCCTCAAACCGCCCGCGCTACTGGAAGTGGTTCTCGTCTGCCTTCCGCCAGAACGAGCCCCAGATCACGGCAGCGGCCACGGGACTCCGCTTCCTTGCGAGTAGCGGAGCCTGGTTCGCAGCTCCGAGATGGTCATCTTCCCGCAATGAGAACATGACTCATCCACGAAGGCCACCTCAGCGTGCTTAATGCCCAGACACGTGAGGCAGCGATCGTGACCATCACCCGGTGCCAGGTAACGACCGCACCCAGAAACGCACGGGTGAAACGGCATCCTTATAAGGACGATCCGTCGTCTTTATAAAGACGCACCCGTGTAGCTCTTTTAGAGAAATTTGCTCTTTTTAGGAAATGCTCTTTTAGTGCTGAGGCGCACAGGGGAGATGGCCGCTTTGCAACACGACAGGGGGTAGTGCAGCCTGAAGTGCGCAACCCACTCGACACTGGAACGACCACCGCTGAAGCGCCGTCCCGCCAACACAGAAAGCTTCCGAGAGCGTGCTGAACTCGTAGTTCTCGAAATAAACATAGAGCAGAACGATGTTGTTGCTCGGCTCCGAAGCGAAAAGCTGGTATGCATTGCACCTGCTGCCTTATTATACTCACGCTGTGATCAGCGGCAGCTGGATGCAATAATTGCATGCCAATGTGCATTGGCTCGTTTAGTTTACACTCGAAGTAGATTGGTCTATCGAAGCGATATCCCAATTCGTCGGTCACGACGTGACTCGTAGTGACCGACTGAAAGGGAACTGTGACATTAATAGCTTTCACTAAAGTGGGTTTTTGCCACTTATTTAATTTAGTTAATAAAAAAATTACTAATGCAACACAAATGCTTTTGTCACAAGTCAATTTCAGTGCATGCAATCAAATTAAATGTGTAAAATAGAAATTTACTTGATTTGCATTTGGATTATGCGAATTATTTTCATTGGTCATAACTTTATGTAAGGGAATCCAAATATATTTTCTAAGTTTACTAAATGAAAACATGCTTGTTTGTTTCTTTGTTAAATCCATTGAAATACATTTTAATGTATTTATATTTGTATATTTTTTTATATTATATTTTTATATTTATAATGTATATTTAATAAATATATTTCAGATTTTCAATTCACAATTTTTATTTCATAACTATTTTTATTTCATTGTTACAATTGCACTGGCCTCAAAGACATGAGGACTCTATAAAGATCACTATAAAAATGATCCATATCACGTGACTAGTCTTCTAAAGCCACATAGTATTGGTGAAAAATAGATCGAAGCTGTTATTCACTAAAATTCTTGATATCTGCTCTATGGCTCTTCCTGTCACATTCATGGGAATTCTTGAGAGACATAATGCCTTAATAAATAGTCAATGGTTTGTGAATGAATAATTATTTTGTGTCATATCAAATATATGTTAATTAAAAAGCACAGGAAAGTAAAATAAATTAAATGAAAATGTATAGAAAATAGACAAGAATATAACAATCTCCTTTACTCTGTTCTGGTGAGAAGATTACACTTCCAGGGAAGGTGTTTTGTTTTTGTTTGTTTATATTTTTGTGTTTGGTTTTATTTTGGGATTTGAGGAGTATGAACGCCCTCTACATTAATCTGCTGTCAAAAGGGGCGCAGAGATAATGTATCACAGACACACACACACACATATAAACAACCTCTGTTTAATATTTCATGTTTTCACACTGAGGAAGTGAAAACTGAAATAAAGAGTTTGATAGAGTTCTTCTCTCAAAGAAGGGGCTATGAATTATAAAACAGCTCTTTGTACTTTTAAACCTCAAATTTAATTTGCTGCCACACTCCTCACACTAGCTTAACAATAAACATATGCATATGTTTGCACATTTTGCATTATGTGGGAGTGACTAAAGTCCTCCATGACCTTCATGATAATATTTAATTTATTATCAAGGTTTTTTCTTAGTTTTGGAGATGCATTCAACATTGATTCAAGTTTTCTTTGAAAACATTTACAGAGCTGTACATCTAAAATAGTAGAATGAGTGCTTTATTCAGATAATCATAATAGGAACCAAGTGTTTTTTATATTTTATGTATTTACATGTGTGTGTGTGTGTGTGTGTGTGTGTGTGTGTGTGTGTGTGTGTGTGTGTGTGTGTGTGTGTGTGTGTGTGTGTGTGTGTGTGTGTGTGTGTGTGTGTGTGTGTGTGTGTGTGTGTGTGTGTGTGTGTGTGTGTGTGTGTGTGTGTGTGTGTGTGTGTGTGTGTGTGTGTGTGTGTGTGTGTGTGTGTGTGTGTGTGTGTGTGTGTGTGTGTGTGTGTGTGTTTCTGAAGGATCATGTGACACTGAAGTAATGGCTGTTGAAAATTCAGCTTTGCAATCACAATACATTTTAAAATATATTCAAATAGAAAACATTTATTTTAAATTGTAACATTTTCTCACTGTTTTTACTGTATTCAAAAATGATCCCAAACCTTTTTAGTGTTTAAATGTGTGTGTGTGTGTGTGTGTGTGTGTGTGTGTGTGTGTGTGTGTGTGTGTGTTTCTGAAGGATCATGTGACACTGAAGTAATGGCTGTTGAAAATTCAGCTTTGCAATCACAATACATTTTAAAATATATTCAAATAGAAAACATTTATTTTAAATTGTAACATTTTCTCACTGTTTTTACTGTATTCAAAAATGATCCCAAACCTTTTTAATGGTAGTGCAAATGGTAAAGTACATGTAGCATTTTTCATTCAAATCAATAATAATAATAATAATAATAATACCGTTTTTTTTTTATCCTGTATTTCTCAAGCTGGTTTAGCAAATGTGCATAGGCATTCTAGAATTCTAGAGAAAAAAGACATAACTGCAACTACTTTCATACTGAGGCTAAACAATTTGAAAAACATTTATCTATATCAACATAATATGGCAAGACATGTATGCCTCTTCAATTCTTCTACATCCTACATTTAGTAAACATTACTTTTACATGAACATCTTCCAGAATATGTCTTGTGTTCTTTTTCAAGAATATGCTTTTCTCCACACACACTATGAGTAATAGAAGCACTGTAACATGGGAATTCAGGCCTAAATTGGTTTCCCACTTCAATGTGAAATTCAATTAGAATATGTTCCAGCGATTTGCCAATTGAATTTATTTATTGTGCCAAAAAAAGAAACTGGTGGAGAGATGTGTGGAGTCCCAGCATATCCATAAAGTGGCATTTTGGGGGTCTAATTCAGAGGCATTATTCCAGGTAAATGTGTGAGGCTGATTGCTCCAGCCCTGCTGTGAAAATGTCTCCATGTCTCTTTTACCCTTAATGAGAATCAGTGCAGCCCTGGGGGGCATCGCACTCAAGACAAGCATCAAACTCATTTGCACCCTCTTATACACACACACACTCATTATATGCTATCATGTTTTCATCTTTAAATGAGATAAAGCACTAAAACTTTGATTAGGTGAACTCGAGAGGAAGAGTGTTGTTGTCGAAAACAGACAAAGTCAGAATTTGCTATAGTCAGTGGAACTTAA
>NW_015546234.1:2308152-2312805 GCF_001515605.1 Sinocyclocheilus anshuiensis | reverse complement strand
GGGGGCGGGCATCGCACTCAAGACAAGCATCAAACTCATTTGCACCCTCTTATACACATACACACACTCATTATATGCTATTATGTTTTCATCTTTAAATGAGATGACGCACTAAATCTTTGATTAGGTGAACATGAGAGGAACATTGTTGTCGAAAACGTTCTTTGTTCCTGAAATAAGAATTTGCTGTAGTCAGTGGCACTTAAATATAAGAAAGATATTCAAGAGCAAAACGCCATTGTCCCAAATGCATGTTCTGTATCAGTTTACATATTCAGCCACGAGACCATTAACAGAACAAAACATGATCAAATGAAATCGCACATTTCAAGGGAAAACCTGTTGTGCGTGAGTTTACATGGCTTGCTAATGTCTTTGGAGGAGAATGTTCTGTAACATGGTGGGCTGTATACAGACCCACCTACAGAGCTCAAAGAGTGATCACTTTAAAAAATGTGTCTGTGCAAGCACAGCCACAGACCTGTATTTTTGTGCAATATTTGATATTTTAATCTAAATTTCAAGGACTCAGAAATCCCTTATATCTATGACCTTTACCTGACCTATATGTGACCTATTCTGTCCTTACAGCAGATGTAAATGGTAAATGGCTTGTTTATTTTGTGTGATATCATCTAAGGTCAGATTGCATATTAATAAGTGGTACTATCTGCACATAAATCATGTATGGGCCAAGGGATGGGAAATATAAGGGATTGAACAATTCTGCTTCTGATTGCTCTTAAATTTGGCGTGAAATGGAAGTTCACTTGTTTATCTGTTTTCTAAATGCATTTTATTTATCTAATTGTGGAGGATTCATTCATGCATGCATTTCATTAAAAAAATTGAGCTTGTAATTTTTTATCAAAATCTCATAACTAGATTTCTCCAATCATTCAGTCTTCTGAAGATGTTGTCATCATTTACTCACCCTCAGGTTGTTCTAAACCTGTATGAGTTTCTTTCTTGAATAATGTTTAATTCTTAATAATTCATCATTCTTAAATTTGAGGAAGAAATATTTGGAAAACAGTTATGAACTTCCATTCTCAGATGCTGGGATTATAAATGTAAATAACAAAGTGTCAGTTCCCTTTCAGTCGGTCACTCCCGACGTCACGTCGGATGACCGACGAATTGGGATCTCGCTTAGAGAGACCAATCTACTTCGAGTGTAAACTAAACGAGCCAATGCACATTGGGTGTTATCCAGTCTTACTCATTGGGTAGTGCCATAGTAGCAGTAGCTGGTCCTCTTGTGCAAGCCCTGGCCTACGCCAAAAAGTAGGGGCGCAGGTGGCTTCCACAGGACACTGGAAGGGGCAGTAGCTGTGGCCTTTTGGTAGGATCCCAATTCGTCGGTCATCCGACATGACGTCGGGAGTGACCGACTGAAAGGGAACGTCTCGGTTACGTATGGTCGCCACAGCTCCTGTACCACCGCTGAGCGGCCGGGTCACCGGCTCGGCTCCTCAGCGAAAACCTGAATATGCGCTGCATCTGCTGCCTACTTATACTCGCGCTGTGATCAGCAGCAGCTGGATGCAATAATCGCATGCCAATGTGCATTGGCTCATTTAGTTTACACTCGAAGTAGATTGGTCTCTCTAAACGAGATCCCAATTCGTCGGTCATCCGACGTGACGTCTCCGTTCCCTCCTTCAGGGAACGAGGGTTACCATACGTAACCGAGACGTTTAAGGTTCATAGAGTTAGAAATTAATTACTTGTGGTTCGATAAATTATTCAGATTCATTGAGAAACAGTTATTAATTGACCCCTAAGTGTTTGTTATTCACTAAAAAGTTCCAGCTCATAACAGTCATTCACTTCAAAATCTGGTTGTGTTGTATTTTTGATTTGTGAAAATAACCAACTTAGAGCTCATTGAGAATCCGATTTTGTTCCATCCATATTGACAATAGAATACATGCAAGAGAACCGATTACGGAACCAAACATCATGAAATTCCTTTGGTTAATAAGTGCTGGAAGCATACACGTTTTTTTTAAGTCAGCATGATTGGTGCAATTCTGTAATATGATGTAAAAAGACAAAACAATACCTAAATTAGCTGTTTTGCTAACATTATCCGATAGCCCACATGGCCAAGTCAAGTCAGCAAAGTCATTTCAGAGAAAGAGCAAGCATTTTGATTAATATTATGAAAAACATTTTTCTTCTAAGTAACATGAAGCAATCAATTGCACACAATAAAGACAGGAATAGGCATTGAGAAACTAAATGGGGTTCATGTTGACTAAATTTGTGGTGCGTACATGTTTGTGCTATTGCCATAATGAATGAATGAGGGAGTTACGTAAGAGGATGAAATACTCCTTGTCCTTTGAGAACACTTATGGATGTTGTTGTCTAAAAAGCTGTAGGAGGTTCAAAGACATAAAGAAATACCCACACTGCTACAGAATCATTCACATGTGCACAAAGCATACTCACACCGTCCTGCATGCACACATGCACACACACACACACACACCACACATTGATTAATACATGGTGTCAGTGGGAGATGTGCAGCACTTGTGAAATGGAGATTCATTTACATAATAAAATCACTGAAATATCACACTCGCACACACTGACAGCATAAAATCACACCAGAGATGAAAAAAATGAGAGGGGCTGAAGTGAAGAGAGGAAAGGAGGATAGTACACAGAAAGAAATGAGAGGAAAAGAAGTGTCTGATGAGAGATACTCGATATTTACTTGGCCTGAGAGTGATGTATAGGCGCACACACAAACAAGCATATTTCACTATAGCAGTTCCCAAGAACATGGTACACTTTGGTCTCCTATGATTTGTGACATAGATCATTTGTTTCTTGTTGTGAGAACTATTAGATTTGTTATTAGATAAACTATTATTGTTAACCTAGCATGAAAATGTTAATTTTAAACACATTAAATGTCTGTATCACCCCACTTAATTGGTGATTTTGGGCTGATGTAAAATAATCTAAATAATAATTCTAAATCTTTACATGTTGTTGGGTAGATATTGGCCATGAATTAAGAATTTGTTCCCACGTTTTATAAATTCATTCCCTTGTTTTACTTAAATCATGCATGCCCATGTTTTAACTAAATTAAAACAAGGAAAGGAACTAGTCCAATTTACCTAAAATGAGGGAACAAATTAGTACAGTGTTTAGAATTATTAATATTTTGTTCGACAACCACAGACCCCATTTTGTACCCTATGCCTATTCTTTTAGACACATTTATATTTATTCAGGTTTAGATTTTGTCAGCTCAGATTTCTGCTGTAGTTGCCTAGGCCTCTGTCTGAAATCAGTGTTGATGCATGATAGAATTAGCCGAGTGAGACTAACTGACCACAGAGTGCTGTTACAGTTCTGCTATTGATTAGTGGTCCTGGGGCTCTTTCTTCATCCAAAGTACAAAGTCTAAACAGTATTCATGGTTCCATGAGGACTGAACGACTCTTTCAGACCTCCATGTGCACTTCACTGCACAATTCTGCTTCTGTGTATTAGCGCATATTCAGTGTGATACATGTTTGTTACGAACGGGTATTCATTTTATTTTATTCTAGAATTATCCTGGCTATTTGTAATAATATGCTATGCCATTTTATAGTATTACTCTTGTTAAATACTGTGAAATGTTTTGTGCTGTGCACATTTTTCCATGTGACTGGCACTTGCTTTTATGCATTTTTGGCTCAAGATCTTGCAACATGCATATACTTAATTTAAGACGTATTCACTGATTTATTAAAATCTGCATTAACTTCACATGTGTGCTTACAGTACGTAACTTCCAGAGTGCTCATTTCTCATTCATGTCTATGCGATTGAAACCAGATCAAGAATGCAGCATTATGTAGTTTATTGTACTCTTATTGTAACTTACAGCAGCAGCAGCAAGAAAAAAGCCAACATTATTTAAAAAGTATTAAATTACATTAAACAGTCATGGCAAAATAGCTACATTGCTTGCATTTTTGCCATAGCTTTTGTTAGACTTGTTAATGGATATTTGATTCCATTGACATTCATTCATTAAGCAGATGCTATTATCAACAGTGATTGACAAATGTGGAATGCTACAAAAATTGTTAGCAACAGAGAACCAGAAAAAAAAAAAAAAACATGTTTTTTTTACAACTAGGGTTATAAATAGAATAAATAATTAATTGTGATTAATAATTTTTGTTATCTTATCTCTGATTTTTAATATGATAAAATCTTATGAATGTAAAATATAATAAAATAAATATAAAATTGCCTTTAAAATGTTTATGATCAATTTCACTGCTGAGTCCACAAAATGGCAGACACAACAGTGCCGCGTTCAGTCACAGCTGATCTTCCTGAGTCAAGTCAAGTCACAACTGATCTTCATGAGTCAAGTCAAGTCACAGGTGATCATACACGTCACATCACAGCTGATCATCCAGAGTCACGTCATATCACAGCTGATCATCCAGAGTCACGTCACATCAGTCCTGTCACTTCCTGTCTGTTGCGCCCAGATCCTCAAGGACTGTTCTCCAGTATCCCAGACTGGCATCCAGCGTGGAGGACCCACTGCTGGTGTTGGCACGTGCAGCTGGTATCCCTAAACCAGCGCTCTCAAGCCCTCCAGTTCCTGAACTATTGCCC
>NW_015546234.1:2307027-2307825 GCF_001515605.1 Sinocyclocheilus anshuiensis | reverse complement strand
CCCAAACCCACTCACTTTAGCCCTCCTGTTCCTGAACTGATTCCCCTGTCTGAAGCGCTTCCCTTGATGGGGATCAATTTTTGGTGTGTTTGGGCTGCGTACACTACCACAGAACCTCCCGAGGCGGCGGCGCTCGCTCCGGCTCCGGTTATGGTGGTGGCACCCAGCAATACACGTTCAGCCCGTCCTGTCATGGTCGAAGGGACCGTTGCTGAACTCTGTACCTATACAGTTAAACGGAATGTTAATGAACTCTCCCTGTTTCCAGATGGTACAGCTGTAGAACCTCCAGAGGTGGCGGCATCCGCTGCAGAACCTCCAGAGGTGTCAGTGGTACTCACTTATGAACTCTCGTCCTGTACTGTTCCAGCCAAGGAGGCCATTAATGAAATTCCGTCTGCTCATGTCACGGCCTATGAACTATTGTCCTGTCCTGCACTGGTCAAGGAGACCATTTCTGAATCCCCAGTCATGCGTGTCATGGTTACTGAACTCTCGTCCTTTGTCAACCTGGCCACAGAGGCCATTGATGAACTTTTGTCTTGTCCTGAACTGGCCACGAAGGCCGTCTGTGAACCATCGTCCTGTCTCAACCCAGCCGCAGAGGCTGTCTGTGAACTTTCGTCCAACCCTGAATCGGCCACGGAGGCCGCTTATGAACTTTTCTCCTGTCCCGATCCAGCCGAGGAGGCTACCTATGAACTCTCAGTCCTGTCTGTCACAACCAAGGACGTGGTCTGCGAACTTCATAACTGTCCTGTTGCAAATTAACTTGCTATATGCCCAGGTAACCCTGTC
>NW_015546234.1:2279930-2303991 GCF_001515605.1 Sinocyclocheilus anshuiensis | reverse complement strand
TACTACTGTAGAACCTCCAGAGGTGGCGGCATCCGCTGCAGAACCTCCAGAGGTGTCAGTGGTACTCACTTATGAACTCTCGTCCTGTACTGTTCCAGCCAAGGAGGCCATTAATGAAATTCCGTTGTCACGGGTCACGGCCTATGAACTATTGTCCTGTCCTGCACTGGTCAAGGAGACCATTTCTGAATCCTGCGTGTCATCTGAACTCTCGTCCTTTGTTAACCCGGCTGCAGAGGCCGTTGATGAACTCTCGTCTTGTCCTGAACCGGCCACGAAGGCCATCTATGAACCATCGTCCTGTCTCAACCCAGCCACAGAGGCTGTCTGTGAACTTTCGTCCAGCCCTGAATCGGCCACAGGGGCCGCTTATGAACTTTTCTCTTGTCCCGAACCAGCCGAAGAGGCTACCTATGAACTCAGTCCTGTCTGTCACAACCAAGGATGTGGTCTGCGAACTTCATGACTGTCCTGTTGCAAATGAACTTGCTATATGCCCAGGTAACCCTGTCGCGGTCATGGGGGCCATGAATGAACCTTTTGTCTGCTGCGTTAGACTTTCTCCTATTTCTGTCAGTGAGCCTGCTTATGTACTGTCTGCCCATTCAGTTGTCACCAGGGAAACCTTTGATAAATTTGTGTTCCCTGCCTCGGTTATTGAGGCTGTATCTGCATTGTCTGTCTCTCGTGTCTCAGTTTTCCCCAGGTCCCGGTCTCTGCCATGGGCTCCTGATCCGCCTGCTCCGCCCTGGTGGGCTTCTGTCCTGTCTGCTCCGACCTGGTGGTCTTCTGCTCTGCCCTGGTGGGCTTCTGTCCTGTCTGCTCTGCCCTAGTGGGCTTCTGTCCTGTCCGCTCTGCCCTGGTGGTCTTCTGCTCCACCCTGGTGGTCTTCTACTCTGCCCTGGTGGGCTTCTGTCCTGTCTGCTCTGCCCTGGTGGTCTTCTGCTCCGCCCTGGTGGTCTTCTGTTCTGCTCTGGTGGTCTTCTGCTCCGCCGTGGGGATCTTCGGACCCGTCTGCTCAGCTGTGGTGATCTTCAGCTCCACCTGCCCTGCCAGCCCCTTTCTGGCTCCCTGCCTCGCCAGTTCCGCCCGGGCTCCCTGCTCTGCCGGTTCCATCATGGTTCCCTGCTCCACCCTGGTTTCCTACTCCGCCGGCATCACCCTGGTTCTCTGCTCTGCCCTGGCTTCCCCACACATTCACTATATAACACCCACTCAGATCCTGCTCAAGTCGCTGAGTATTGTTTAGCGTTTATCTCTGTGATAGCTGATAGCTACATTATGGAGCCTGCACTATTTTTCATAGTCTAGTCTAGTCTCTGTGATATACCTGTGTTATCTGACCCTTGCCTGTTTATTGACCACGCCTTTGTAAATAAAGCCTTGCACTTGGATCCGCGCGTCTCACGTCTCGTTCGCCCCGTAACACTAATGTTCTGCTATCTGTTCTGCAAACTATAAAAGGTACAGCTGTAATAAAACCAGAGAGAAAGGCTGCATGGCTAGAAACTGTAAAAAAAACAAGTCAAATAATAGTATGTGAGACAGTGATATCATTATGTTCCTATTGGTCAGTAGAGGAGCTTAGCTTAGCCTGACAGTTAGCCTGCTTTAGATCAGGTTAGTTTCCCAGCATAAGTTGCCACAGTGACTGAGGTTAATCTGTTAAGTTTGCTTTATGGAACCAAATAATTTGACAATGAGTCAGACTAACGGAAATAAGCCTGGCTTATTTGGTTAACTTGTTTTATGAAACAGGCCTCGAGGCATTAAAAGTGATCATATTTTCTTTATTGCATCATATCACATCGAATCGCATTGTGTTGAATCGAATCGAATTGAAATCGTATCGCACTGCATCGTAACAGGGGTGAATCGTATCGCATCGCATCGGTAGCTGCTTCATATGTATCTTTAATGTATTGTATCGTTGGCTATGCATCGAGATGCGTATCATATCGGCCTCAGTCATGGAGATGCACATCCCTAACTAATACACCTGTCACCCCATTTCACACCCACACGTGCACCCAAACCCACACACACAGTCTCGCTATGTGTCTGTATCTTTTTCCTTTTGTTTTCTCATTCTTTCATGTACAAAGACCTGCGCACCTGGTCTAGGAAAACTCCCCTGACTCTAATTAAGATTACACATCTGCTATCAAGAAGTGAGACGTGAAGTCACTGACTTGACACCGAAAACAAATACTGAATCACACACCTGTACGTGTCAGGAAAGGAGAAAACACGCTTGACGTGTCTGATTGAAATACCGGACAAAAGGTGCAGTCACATTAGCGAAATTTCACTGCCAAAGAAGGTCCATTGTAAGAAGTGTAGTGATCTATCAGCACAGTTCTCACAGAAGTCAATTATTTTGTGTCACCAACTGAAACAGTTGTAAAATTTGCATGGGAAATCTTTCGGATTTCGCCCACCAAACTGTTAAAGGTTGTCTAACTGTCAGTAGTGTAGATGTATGAAGCACGGCTCACACAGAAGTCACATTCAAACCAAGCATCAAACCAGGGTGCGAACTACGGGGGAGCTAGGGGGAGCTCGGCTCCCCCATGAGCCGAAGCCCCGGCTTAGCCCCCCCCCCCCCCCCGTTATACAAAAAAGAACAAGTGGGCTCCCCCAAAGTCCACGGTATAGTTCGAACACTGCATCAAACCATCTGCAGGCCAACGTGTAGAATTTGCGTGACCAACTGAACCCATTGTGAAATCTTTTGGCCTCACACTTCTGAAATTTTCTTCTGAAATGACTGTGAATTTGCACAACCAATTGGACTCATTGCAAAGTTTGCTTGGGAAATTCTGTGGCCTTTAAACAAAATTTCCGATCAAGTGAATTTATCTTAAAATGACTGGATTTGCCCACCAAATTTCACCAAACAGTGGTAAATGTGACCTGAGCTGCTTTCCCTGCCCCCTTTTCCAGAATAGAGCTGCGCCATTACAGCTTGTACCTGCTGAAAAACATCTGTTTTGGTTCTGATTAGTGTTGTTACGGTACCAATACCAGTGAAAATCCACAGTTCTCGGTACCAATTCCGGTACCACAGCAAAACACAAAAACATGCTAATTAAAAAATTTGACTATACTTTCATTTAATCCAAACTGTGTAGATATATAATTTTAAAGGGCTTTTGAAAACCTAGAGTTATTCAGCCAAGAATAACAACTAAGTTAGCTAAAAAAATACAAAAATAAAAAAGCCCAGAACTGCTTTTCTGACTGATATGACACAAACAATGTTAACCATTTGTACATCCTCTAACATACATATTTTAGATTCACAATTAATTTAAAAGCCTCTGGTGTGTAAAAATAGTAAATATCACCTCCTTTTTTTTTTAGCCTAATAAAAGTTATAGGAGCATTAAATAGTTAATAAAGGAACTTAATTCTAATGCTCATTATATTAGCGTTAGCCGCGCTTATGCTAACGATTAACTACTCTAATAATAGCGTTCATTTCAATCTGACATTCAAATTAAAATATTGAATAATATTCATAACAGAAGCGGTGTTTCCCACAGACTTGCACTCTATTTGTGACGGCATATATATGCAAATTCATTCTCTGCCAGCAGGAGGCACCTATAAAGCGGGAGAGATAGAGGTTTCCCCGGTAACGCTGTACACAAAGCAGCGCTCAGCTCACAAATGCTGCTCAGGCATTACAGGCAAGATGAAATGAGAATGACATCCATAATTTTCTGAAGACAGTCGTTTCCTTCAGAAATACAGTGATATAAAAACACCTGCACCGGGTTTCGACTTTGACACGTGCAGTGCTCATGTTTATTTAACGAAGTCAAAGCCTTTTGCAAAATCCATTTGTGGCGGTCAGTTTTGATATTGTGGTGGGCGCCACAAATAAATCAATGTATGGGAAACACTGACACTTATGCTACCACCGGTACTTAAAAAAACCTGGTACCGTAACGTTTTCATTTTTTTAGTACCGACTTGGTCCTGAAGTACCGGGTCTTTTGACAACACTAGTTCTGATTATCATGTTTATTGCGCTGAAATCATACGTTTTAAATCATATTAGTTTAAACTTCTGATATACAGTTTTCTGAGTGCACATGTACAGAAAGCAGCTGTCACAGCATGCGAGTACTAAACTAAGTTCTCATTCACACACAAGTTTGTGTTAAAAACACACGTGTTACAAAAACAGTTGGTTATGTCTGTGAAGGTAAACAGCTGGAAAATAAATCACGTTTATTTTAGATCTGTATGGCAGCAGCAATACAGATTAAGGGGCGGTAATATTATAATGAGATCCCTTTGCAAATGTCACTAGGGGAGCGAAATCAGACGAGCTCGTTTTTTCAGACGCTTGCAGAAAAAGGCTTACCAAAACAAAGTTACTATGGGTTAATCTTTTTCACGTTTCCTTGGTTGGTACTGTAGATGACCGGGGACCTGATTATAGCACTTAAAACCTGGAAAAGTCAGTTTTTGCCAAGGAAAGGTGTGGTCACAAAAATTGCAAAAATGGCTATTTGTCTGTTGTTAATAATGGTGATGTATTAAGCACAGCTCACACAAAGAAGTCACTTTCAAACCAAGCAACTTTCTGTTGGTCCATGTAGCAAATTTGAATGACCATTTCTTTGTGAAATTTGCATGTGGAAGGCAAAATGCAGTCATTCCAATAGGAATCAGTGCGATCGGGAGTTTCGCACAAGGGTGAAAAAAGTACTCATTTTGAAGTTGGTCACGCTAATTTGCAGTGTTGAAAACAGAAAGCTGCTTGGTTTGATAGTGACTTCAGTGTCAGCTGTCCTGATATATCTGTTTTGCCTGCTAAATTTTGCGACTGCACCTTAATGATAAATCTGACCGCATCTTAATAAGGTTAAAGGTAGAATTTAAAAAATAATGTCAGCCGTAAATTTTTGATAGCTTTATAGTGCGAAATCAAACACCCACTCCATCTGCTCCTTCCTCTTCAGAAAGCGGCTCTCCATTGAGATCACACACTTCATTTACAGCCCTCAGACTTCTGTACCAATTACACCTCATATCAAAAGCCACAAGGGTTGACATGTCCTACAAAGAGCCTGATTAAAGCCTCACATAAACAAACGTGTATCCTTGCACGATTTATTAGCCGGAGGGCCGAAAGGATATTTTACCTCAGAAGATAACATCTCGACTCTTAATGGCCCACTGAACAATCACACACACACAGCGCGTGGAGGAATGGCAGGTTTTCATAGCAGATTCTGTGGCCTCTTTGACTGGCATGGAGGAATGAGACAGGTTCTCCACTAACAAGCCAACTTTTTTTTATTTCCTCTCCTGTCAGATGGCTCTAATATTAATCTGTGGTGCTATGAGACAGGAAAATTCTAGCATGCAATTTCCGTCTGTTTCTTGCAAAGGAGAGATCGTATTGATCAGCGGATGTCTCCGAACGTGCACGTGGGCATGCGTGTGCGCATATTATATATTATGTGCACGTCCCTCTCAAGGACGTACTTCAAACAGGAGGCCTGTCAGTCAACTGGTGGCTGGATTAAATTGAAGAATGCATTTGGAGCCATTTCCCTTCCTCCCAACCTGTAAACACACACACTCAATTGGACACACACCACCCACCAGTACCTGCTGCATCCATCCATCAGCACAGCTTTGTTTGCTTGCTCTGTTAAATATGTGAATTCCAGCTTTGTATGTTTTGTTGTTGGTTAAAGCTTCACCTGCATGTGGCGTTTTATCCTTTACCGTAGTAAACACACAGGATTGGATTTGGTACCGGAGACAGGACAACAGAGATGAATGGATAAAATGGGTTTAAATTAGGGTTGTTTAACTGAATTAATTATGTGATGTGCTGATTATTTAATTCAATTGTGCTCATATATATAAATATTTGCTGGGAAAATAATTCAGTTCATTATCGTGGCATTCCAAAAACAAAATTATATATAAAATAATTTATATATAATATTATTTTATTTATTTATTTAATTAGTGGTCTAATATATACATGCAGATTGAAATCTTTGGTCATAATTTTAAGACATTTTCAATTTTAAAAATTACTGTTTCTATTCCGTTCTGTTGCGCTGTCCAGATGTTATTGAACATAAGGAAGCGTCTTCTGTGAATAGCTCATCCAGAGTCATTGAACAGTGATTTGCTGTGTCTAAGCATCTCAAAAATAATTTCATTTACAATGAGTGCTGGCATTTTCTGGTGTCATTTTTTTCCCTCTAAACCAGTTAAGCGCAAACCCCGCCCCCAAGTCCATTCTAAAGGTTTCATTGGTCATGTCAATTACAATGCTGATTGCCTACACAATTCTGAAACAAATATGAACCCATAACCCTACCCTAAAACCTAACCTTCACCTTAGTAGAGCATGGTAGCAGATTGCAAAAGATTGCATTACTGTTTGTCACGATCGGATCCATGAATTATTGTTCTTTTCTTGAAAGGTGACTGCGTGATTGATTTAACCAATAAAATCTGTTGTGGGGAAGGGTTTGTGCTTAACTGCTTTGGGGAAAAATCACACACATCGGTGACCTTTGGTGTGAGCAGTGACAAATTATTAGTTGCTATTGGCTGGGAAATTGTTAACTTAATATATATGAGCAGCAGTTCAGTGTGGCAGTTACTAATGTTAGTGAAGCTCATCTTCATACACAAGAGGATTTCACACTTCTATGGGATTTTGATGTCTATATGAACACATTATGCATGGAAAACTGTCAAATTACTGTCTTTCTGACTGAGTATGATGCATGCATTCATAATTGTTTATCTAGTTAATGATATGACGTATTTGCACTGCTGCAGATAAAACTAATTCTTTCTCTTTTTACCAGCAATACATCTCATTATAAGACTTTCAAAGGCTTTTTTTTGCTGTTATTTTTTAAGAATTAATCACACTAAATTAACACGTTAAATTGACAGTTATAGTGTAAAATCATATCTGTTTCAGTGGCTGAGAATGATCACAAATGAACCGACAAAAGAAAGCCTAGCTAAACTATATTAATTCATGAACAATGATGAAATATTGTATTTATCCTATAGAAAACAATTCTAGAAGTAGTTTGAATACTAAGAAAGCCAAATGTGTTTTGAAGGTCTCATGGCCTACATTTGAGAGAAGTCGCACGGGAAAGAATGGGATTTTAGCTGACTTTAGAATGGGATTTTAGCTTGCGGTTGGCATCTATTTTGCTCTTTTGGCCCACATGGCCTTCAACATGTTCTATGGATAAAAATAATGATACTGAATAATGACACTGAATAATCACTTTGTGATATGTTTTGACATAGGCTAGTTGGCAGTTTGCCACCCTTACAAAGAGAACAGGAGACCATTAATGAGGTGACCGTGGTGGGAAAATTAGGGAGTATTGAGAAGGTTTCAGGAAGAGAAAGGGAGGAGAAGACCTACAAATGAGATAACTGGTAACAATGAGCTCTTTAAGATCAACTGTAAAATTGCAACCTGCAGTCATCTCGGCTTTGTTGTGTCCACCAATAAAGCCTAATTTTGGTATCTCCATCTGGGTAGTTGACAAATATACCATAAATGTGTCCTATGGTGTGACAGCAAAAAAATGTTGGGAAAAAAAAAAAAAAACTAACAATGAAGATAAATCTATCTTATGCTATTTGTATATTATTAACAATTATTAACAAGAAATTAATTATTAATAATGATTGTTTTCTAAATTTAGCTGTTACACCAGGACACGTGTACAGTATATTATGTCAACAACCCATCTGATTCTTCAAAGAGAGACAAGTTGCTGTACTAGAACACAAGCATGCTTTTGTCTAATTGTCTAATGTTTGTGATGGTTTAAGAGCGTGTGGGGGCAAAACAGAGAGATGATGATCGAGCTAATGATGTGCAGTGAGCAGCTAGCACAGTGAATCATTAATGTATCAGTATATCATGGCTGTATGTAATGACCTCGCTGCATGGAGAGAGAGAGA
Organism: Sinocyclocheilus anshuiensis; assembly: GCF_001515605.1. Lineage (NCBI taxonomy): Eukaryota > Metazoa > Chordata > Actinopteri > Cypriniformes > Cyprinidae > Sinocyclocheilus > Sinocyclocheilus anshuiensis. The sequence goes on along the minus strand of NW_015546234.1, from coordinate 2,295,996 downwards.
GAGAGAGAGACAGCACTGAATCATCACCATCACTGCCCGCAAACAACTCATACCTCTAATAAATAGCTTTTACAATCACACCTCTCTCCCCTCACTCTCGCTCCATCTATTTTTCCATTTTTCTTCTGTTGTTTTTGCTGGCTTCTTTCCTTCGGTTATGCTCTACGCTATCTAGCCGCAGTGAAGCGCAGGAGTATTTCCGGTGCTCTCGGGCTCTAAGGGATAATGTTCTGCATCACGGAGAATCCAGATGCAGGAAGTGCAGGTGGCTCTCCGGCGGTGGTGATTGATTTCCATGTGCAGAGAAAGCAGCTCATATTCCCTGATGTGCCCTGACAGGACTTCCTAACCACCACCCTACACACACACCCACACACACACACACACACACACACACATATACATTTTAATCTGTGAGAGATGCGTTTAGAGGAGAGAATCTGTCACCTCCAACACTTCATCATCATCTTCCTCACAATGGTCAAGATCAAATAGTGCTAACATACCTGCAGACTAGGCTTGAATGCTATAATGGCACTAAAAAACTGATTCGATATCATATTTGTAAAATTTTAAGAATATCCTGGTTAGTGTTTTTAATAGAATGTTTGAGATTGTAACGGTTTCTTTCTGCAGTTTATCTCATCAAATACAGACAAGAGGTTGAACAAAAGTAAAGTCATTTGCTCTATTTAGTACATAATTTAGTCATTAACAAGTATGAAATATCATATTTTATGCAAGAAGCACATATGTACATTCACTACCATTTCAAAGTTATGGGTCGGTAAGATTTTTATTTTTATTTTGTTGTAAGAAGTCTCTTATTCTCTCCAAGTCTGGATTTATTTGATCAAAAATCAAATCCTGGGATTTTCAGCATCATTACTCCAGTCATCAGTGTCACACACTTTCAGAAATCATTCTGATATAATTTGATGTTTAAGAAACATTTATTATGATCAATGTTGAGAACAGTCGTGCTGCTTCATATTTTTGTGAAAACCATGATAATTTTCAGGATTCTTTGCTAAATAGTAAGTTCAAAAGAACAGTTTGTTTTTTTTTTAATAGAAATCATTTGTATCAACCTTGCTGAATTTATTTCTTCATACAAAAATCATAATAATTTTGAATGGTGGTGTGTATATCTATCTATCTATCTATCTATCTATCCATCCATTGTCTGTCTGTCTATCTATCTATCTGTCCATCTGTCTGTTATCTATCTATCCATCCATCCATCCATCCATTCATCATCTATCTAGCTATCTATCCATCCATCCATCATCTGTCCATCCATCTATCATATATCTATCCCTCCGTCTATCATCTGTCCATCCATCTGTCTGTCATCTATCTATCCCTCCATCTATCATCTGTCCATCCATCTCTCATCTATCTATCCTTCCATCTATCATCTATCTATCCCTCCATCTATCATCTATCTATCTCTCTGTCCATCTTCTGTCCATCCATCTGTGTATCATCTATCTATCTTTCTGTATATCATCTGTCCATTCATCTGTCTGCATCTATCTATCTATCTATCCCTCCATCAATATATATATTTTTTTTTTTTAAATCTTCCTCTATCCATCTATATTCATTCCACAACAATTAATCCAATTGTGCACAGTTACACATTATTTTCTTTCTTTTTTTTCTTTTCTTAAAAAGGAACTGTCAATGTGTTAGAGCATTGCGGGGAAAAAAATACATTATGAGACTAATCACAAATTATTGACATCAAATTGCTGAATCTGGTGACAGCTTCATTTGACAGTTTAATTTCATCAGTCACCAGAGGCTGTTTATATGATTCCAAATGCATCGATTTAGTACCCTGAATGGGTACCAGAGCCAAAAATGTTGGTATCGATCCAAGGCTACTCCAGACAGCAGTTAGAATTACCACAGGTGCTGACTGAGCTTCACTTTTGTTGTGTTTGCAGAACTTTGGCAAATCGTTTGCATCTCAATGATAGGGCTCTATCAAAGTATTAATTATGTCAAATTCAGTTCATAATTTTAAATGCCAGGACTGGCATAGGCCTATAAATGTGAGCATGATTATTTTTATAGCACCGAGAGATGTTTTTCCAGACCTGTTGTTATGGGGCTTTGGTTTTAAATTGGAAACAGGTGGTTCATAATTACACAAATGAAAGATCATTGTTCTAATTGTTATTCATCCAGTTATGTACAAAACGTGATTTGATGGCACGTGTACTGTGATAAGAGGGAATGTGGTATTCAAAGCAGCTGGAACAGAAATAGTAGAAATTAACAAGATATCAGCTTGACTATTTGTTAATTATAAACATTATATGGAAACACATTGTTCAATTAATTTTTGGCTCAAGTCTCTATATGTAGCCCACATGCAATATTTATATTTATATTTATTTATAATGTACAACAGATGCATGGTGCTTTATGCAATCAGAACTCAGCATGTTCAGTAGAGTAGATACCTCATGGAAATGATATATAACAGACACAAGATAACCATGAATAATATGGAATATTTAGTAAATAATGCATGATGCGGAAGGACCGCTTCATCTCTTGGCTTGCATTACACGTCTTAAATTTCTCACTTGGCGCCGTGTGAGTTATTGGGAATGTGTTTGTAATGTACCATGTGTATGTGGTTAGAATTTCATCTTTACGTTGAGACACCAGGTGCTATGACCCGACATCATAACAGTGTTGTGAAAGCAACTATATTGAGGCTGTAGTGGGATGACACCTATATAAGTGCATAACCGGCAGATGCTAAATTCTGCAATTAGAGCATTTTTCCAACACAAAAAAAATTTGAAGACCCCTTGAAATGTTTTGATGAGCACAATTTTCTGATGCATTTCCTATTGAAACACAAAGTTAGGGTGGAACATTAAAGGACTCATCCATTCGTCTCTCCATTCATTCGTTTATTATATTTTAAAATAAAATTGTCACATCTGTGAACCATGGTTCACTACTGTACTTGTTTGCAGTGGGAGGGACAATCTAAATTTAATTTTTAATTATTTCTAATAGGTTTCATATATGTTTTTACTTCATATGACAATATATTTATTATATGTACATATATTATATTTGCATATGAAGTTACACTGAAGACCGGAGTAATGGCTGCTGAAAAATCAGCCATCACAGGAAAAAAAGTAAAAATACAAATCTTGCTGAACCCAGACTTTTGAATGGAATCAAAACATGGTAACAAACAGCAGCTTTTAACTAAACTAATGGGGTTAAAATTAATCAGTGAATCATTTATTTGAAAAGTGAATTGGTGAAGTTAATTAAAATAAACTGTCCAAACAAATCAGTTCACTAAAATTAATCAGAGAAGACAGAACTTATTACCTCAGCTTGTTGTAAAACTGTGGGCAAAATAAATTTGACAAGCTATTGTCATGCTCCTGAAAAAGTTAGTGTGTTGCTACTTTTAGCCACGTACTCCCCAACGCTGCAATATGACCCTCCATGCACTGCTACTGTATGTGTCAGAGAAGGATGAGGAATTTTGTCCTTTTAACTCTCCTGACCACAAACTGTACTATAGAATCAACAAATGGGTATGAAACCAAGTGACATGAAAAAATCCTTCCTCAATGCAAAACCAAAAACATCACAATTTATATACAGTAGAGAAATCAGAAGAGAAAATATGGTATAAGAGTAATAGGGAATGTGTGTGTGTGTGTGAGAGAGAGAGAGAGAGAGAGAGAGAGAGAGAGAGAGAGAGAGAGAGAGAGAGAGAGAGAGAGAGAGAGAGAGAGAGAGAGAGAGAGAGAGAGAAAGAGTAAGAGAATGTGTGTACTGTAACAAAGGACCCCTGCAGAGATGATTTAAGGGAGGATAATGGAAGTGACCGATTGCATAGAGCTCACATCCTCAAGCTGCAAGTCTTTCTTTCATTCTCTCCTCCCAACATGGGTGTACGCTCGCACATAGAGTTGAAATGCATTTCTGACTCGGACTTTAATGCAGGGGCCATTACTCAACTTTCTGAATACCCTCATGCATAATGTATAAGCTGAGAGGTGATTCCTATTCCAATTTATTTATTATTGCACTTAGAGCCAAATCCTACTGTAATTTCATTTTCAAAGTGAATCATATTCTTGCACTGCAGAAATGTTTAGACTGATATCAGTAGACCTTTGAATCAATCATATCTCAGAGTCGCCTAGAGTGCTCACGCTCATAGCCTCATATTAATGAGACTACTTATAGCACCAGCACTGCCTCCAAAACTGCAATAAACTCCATGAAAGAAATCACGTTGTATATTACTTATTTCATTTTGACCACAGCTGTAGCATTTCTCTGTAATATATCTTTGCTTTCTAGATGGTTAGAGGTTTGATTTAGGTAAATATCTGATATTCTGATTTCTCTGGCAGTTCCCAACGTGCCACCTCATTCGTCTGGGATATGTCACTGTCTGCTTCTGTCTGCCAGTATTGGGACTTACAAAGTAAAAGTTTTTTCCAAAACATTTTACAGTAACGAGCCACTTTTTCCTCTGAGTAGCTGTGTAGTGTGACCAAGCTCTATATGGCACTGTTTTAATGTCTGAGCCCACGGATTAATCAAACTTCTAATTAATTCTTTGTTTGTTTGTTTTCGCACAGTTGTCTCTCTCATATGTATATCTCTCATATGTGTTGGAAGATCCAATTCATTCTACTGAACCCGTTCGTCCTAGCGAGTGCTGCAGTGATTACGGTTTTTTTTTTTTTTAACCCTAAATACAATCGCCAGAAGCGATAAACACAGGCTATAACATGAAAGTTTAACATCCCCACCATTAAGCTTCTGACAACTCTTTCAATTTATTAAAAAAAAATCCCAGAAAGTTTGTAAGAATAGAGTTAGTGTGATCATAAAACAAGTCTGTGAAAGCAGACTAGTGATGAGTTTTCCTGTTCAGTTTGATCCTGTTTATTGTCCCCGAAACCTCTGTAGTCCCATTTAGCCACTTTTAAGCAACTGCCTTTTTCAAGGCAAGTAAAAGCTTAAAAAAATCACAAGGTAGAATACTAATGTATTTTATGTTGTAGAATAAAGCACCGTTAAGCACAGTTTTGGGTAACACTTTATTTTGATGGTCCCTTTTGAACATTCTGTTGAAAATAAGTAACACTACACCTACATGTCTACTAACCCTCATTAGAGTATTAGTAGCCTGTCTACTTGATATCTGCTAGCTCTTTATTGTGATGGTCTCCCAACAGACATTCCACTGACTATCAGTAACTTTGCAAGTGCATGTCAACTTAATCTAGCCCTAACCCTACCAGTCTACTACTCTACTAACACTCTAATGAGAGTTAGTAGATATGTAGGTGCAACATTACTTATAGTCAACAGAATGTGTTAAAGGGACCATCAAAATAAAGTGAAACCCAGTTTTGGCCTATAAAAATACATCAGATCTGCAGTACACTCTCATATGAAGCTTTGGAGAGTCCAATTCATTCTAGTGAAATGGCTCGTTCAGAAAGGTTCTCTTTCATGCTCTTTCAAGTAAATGGGTTTGTTCTGAATGTTCTAAATGGTTTTCTTTTATATGTTGGAAAGTCTGATTCTTTCAAAATAATTGGTTTGTTCTAAATGGTCATCTCATATGCTGAAAACGTACACTTCATTGTAGTGAATCATTTCATTGTAAACCGTCCTCCCCCATATTTAAAGTTGGAGAATCCAATTCATAGCGAATCAGTTCGTTCAGATAGTTCATGTAAATTAACTGATTCAGAAGTTAGGGTCAATAAATTATAATTTCAAGTTTATGTTTTCTTTAATTAGGCTATAAATTTACATTTGTACTTGATACTGTCACCATATTCGAGATTTATTCAAAATCTCTCATTGTTTTTGTGCCAACCAAAATACAGCTCTGATTAAACTATAAATTTTAGACCATATATTTATATCGTTAATGTAACTACATTAGTATGTAGTATGTTTTCATGAACCTTTAAAAAAATTATGTATATAAAATAAAATAAGGTTTATACTGTACCCCTAAGTAACTTCAATGTAGTTAGCTACTTTTTTGTTTGTAGCTTTTGACTGCCTCAAATTATGATTAGCTAGATTCAGAGTAGCTCCCCCAACACAGCTGTCTACAAGGCTTATTGTTTGAATGATTTCCTGCAGAACCCTCATGTTAAAAAGACATTTATCAATGCAAACTTCCTAATACGTATTATCAGCAGCTCTTTGGAGAGCAGGAATATTGATCACAAAATGCCTTGTCGACATGGGCCGCAAATTGTGAACCAGTATTGATTGCATTGCTTGAATATCAATTGTACTGACCTTAACCCATCCTAAGCACCTTCGTTCCCTCAATAAAAAGTGTTATGCTAATGAAGCATCCTTATGTTGATGCAGCATTTAAACATAAGGAAACACAGTTGAGACAGAGACAGTGGCAGGCAATAAATGAGCAAAGTCAAAGTTCATCCTCAATCGTGCTGTCAGTAAGGTGTTGCTATACGCCTCTCTAAATTAGATTCAAGATTTTGCACAAAGGAACTGCTCTGGCTCTGAATAAAACATTTCCTTTTTCACAACTTTTGGTGCCTCCATAACGCAGCAGAAAAGACCAAATTCAGGGAGATGGAGGAAAAAGAATGCATCCGTGATGGGGTCTGTCATCTTCCATCAGTGACGAGGGGAATGAATTTACATGGCAGTGGATGGAGTTGCAGGCTTTGTCCGAAAGAGCCGTGTATAGAATAGTCGAGATATTCACGCAATTTCTCTTTTTTTTTTTTTTTTTGCTTGTTAAGTGTAAAACCTTGTAGTTGTTTTTCACATTATTAACAGGCCTCGACTAATTTTTTAATTCTCAAAGGTTGTAGGGGGTAGCAGAAATAATTGCAACACTTTTGGTTTTTGCTCATTTTAATAGAAAATGTTTAGCCTAACCTTTGAAATTTTGCCTCAAACATCTTTGCCACATATTAACAGTCATAATCTGTCAATAATATTTTTAATTTAAGTGAGTCAGCTCTAAAATGTAAATTATTATGTGTAGACATCACACATACACAACACATCCTCAAACTTTGTAGTATTCACATAAATGTATATTTATATTTATTCATATTACATCCATGTTTGTGCTGGACCCTGATTTTCAGCTGTTATACAGATATGTACAGTGAAGATAGTTATTTTTTTATTTTTTTATTTTTTTTTGTAACATATTGTTACTAATCAGGTCCAAACACAAATATATGTAACTTTTAAAGGATAGATGAATGTTTTAAATCAGGTATGATTAGATTTACTGTAAATAAAATTATGACCCTGAAAGAAAGAAAGAAAGAAAGAAAGAAAGAAAGAAAGAAAGAAAGAAAGAAAGAAAGAAAGATTATGCTTAAAGGGATACAAAAATTACATTTCTGTCATTACAATTTCTCATCCTCATGTTGTTCCAAACCCAACTCAGGAAAAATGTGCTTCTGCAAAATGAAATTACTTTGCTTTTTGCACGTTTTGTGATACATTCAAAGTGAATCTCCAATGATTGGTGCTAAAAGTGAATTTGGTTTTATTCGAGACAGATGAACGTGAATCGGGCAATGCTTTATTATGTTAGTTGTTGTATTACAGCAGGTCAGAAAATTAAATGTCTGGGACCAATAGTGTTAACAAAAGCAAACATGAGATACAAACATATTTGCCGAAACAACCATGCCATTTTGGCTTGCTTCTACAAGTCTTTAAACTGTTTTAACATTGCCTGTGATTTTACAGTAGTCTCAAGCACAATGCTGTACCAGGTGAGCTATCGAGCAAGTTTACTAGGAAAGCCATACATATGAAGCTGATAATGTGATGCAAATGTCAAAATGTATTATCTGACAAATAATGGACTATGATAAAAGTGTTTTGAGGTCATAACGTATAATAAGTCTGTATTAATTCATAATCTGCCCCGTAATCATAATTTATGTGAAAATAATTAAAAGTTATTAATGTTTTGCTGTCACTACAGAAATTGGTGTACAAATAATTTTCACTCATAAATTGCAAGTAAATTTTAATGAATTACAAAGAAATGGCAAGTAATGTGTTAAATTCAACACAAAATTTCAACTTCAACTTCAACTTCAAAAAAATCATTTGTTGTATGTGTATGTTGTATCATTGTTTTTTGTATGTGTATGTTACCCAAACCAGTATTACTTTCTTTCTTCACAAAATAATATTTTCTCTCAACTGTTTTGTCCATACAATTAAGGTCAATGGATCCAAAACAACATTAGACACAATGACTATCATTGTATGATGGACGGACGGACGGACAAAAAAACCCCTGAAATAATTGCATAGGTAATGTTCAAAATTATGTTCAAAATATTTAAAATTCCCACAGGAGCAATAACATTAAATAATCATGTGTTAATTTAGCTCATTATTGTCATTTACAGTATAATGCCATCATATGCCTGTGCTGCTTTAACTTATTGCATATTCTCAACATAATGACATTGCTGCATGTGATGAAGGTGCATGTCAATGTAGCTTCATGCTAAACATGCTGGAGGCTATATTGGATCCGTGTTGGTAATGGGGGGCGTTCGAGGGCGGGTTGCCATAGCCTCATGCTAACCTGGTCTGTCAGCAGAATGTAATATGATGAGGCGTTTTGCTTCATTGTTTGGTTTGCCGCCTGTCTGATACGCTGCTGCTCTGCTGCCTTTGATCATTAAGCCAAACCATGTCACCGCCCCTGGTGTCATGAATTATAACGTGCCGATCTTTGATCTTGACAAATATTTTTTCCCATTTTCTGGCCCTTGGTGGGTGATGTGTTACATTCCCTAACAAGGCAGTTCTGTTGTGGATCACAGAATGAATAATTTACCTCTATAAGCAGCACAGCCAAGCAGTTTTCTCTTTTATTCTGTGCTACTGTCTTTGCTCATTCTTCTCTGTTTCCTCCTTCTGGCCTTCGTGGAGTTTTCAAAGAGCACAAATAGAAATCTAGTCTGTTAAGGTTTGTCAAGTAGCAATTTAAGGTAATATTATTCACCGTCCTGAAGGTTTCCAACAATTATTTTCAATTCGTCATGCTTAACGATTTGCTCCTGCAGGACTATAATGAAAGTCAACAGGAATTGTATTGAACACAGTTAGGATGAATATATGCATCAAATGCCAGAGAAACATAAGCGAGGAAAAAGACTTGATTTTTTTTTGATCTTTTGATCTTGATCTTTGAAAGATGTCTTGTCTCTCGGTTTGTCTGACACACTGTACTGTGACCTTCACACCATCAACCTCACACATCCAAGGTCCTTTCGCACACACATACACACACACACACACACACACACACACACACACACACACACATATTGTGCAACCTTGTACGTGAGGGTCAGACTATTTGTGAAATGGAAATGCACATCCCCTCCATATGGCATCACTGGCTTCCATGTTTAGTGTGATTAACACACACACACACACACACACACACAACTGCCACTTCCATTTATTCATAAAGTAAATTTAAGAGGAAGAGAAAAACGCCCACAAAACTCCACAGGAAGGGGACATATTTGCTAGAGGTACTTTGCCGTCTTGGTGATTTTAATCTTCACACTGTAATGCATTTGACAGCCATGGAAAATTAAAGACATTAGCTCAGCACTGCAAATTGAATCTACAGGTCTGAATAATATATTATGTTGAGATGTTGCATGTGTTCAGTGATAAACAGCCCCAGTGAAATGCCCTCCGAGTGGCAGCACGAGAATTATTAGCCCTTGCTGACTATTGGGCTCAAAAGCACTTTGCGGGAGGATGAGCAGATGTGAGATTTTGCTCCCCAAACCACCAAGACTGTGAGTCACTGGGAGCTCAAAACACCTGGATAATCTTCCCGCAGATGTAATGAGTTTAGGCATGGTGGCACAACAGCACTGTACATTAATGCTGACGTTATAAAACACATAAATATCTGTGTACTGCAGGTGGAAGACTAAAAGCTCTGCTAAATGTTTTAAGATTCTCTGAAGTAGTCTATGACTTTGTGGAAATGCAAGACAAATATACGCAATGTATCTTTTCCTATTATATTGCATAAATTGAATATACAGTGCTTGTTGGCTCAGCTTTAGCAGCTCATCTGTAGCAAACTGATTTACTGTGAAATGTATTGTGATATTTTCTACATTTTCATGGCTCTTATGTGTTTCTTATTCCTTAGTTTGTTCCCTGCTGAAAAAGTAACAGCTTTAATCAGCCAGCAAATCACCTCAGGCCAGTTTTTTTTTTAAAGCAGGATAGTCAATCTGGTTTAGTTTAGTGGTCTTAGAGAAGTTTTGGGTACTTGTAGCTTGGCCAGACTGGGAGACAAGCCAAACCAGATTAGACCAGCTAAAACAAGACCACCTTTGGCTGGTTTAAGATGTTTTCTCTCTCTCTCTCTCTCTCTCTCTCTCTCTCTCTCTCTCTCTCTCTCTTTATGATGTTTTCTCTCTCTCTCTCTCTCTCTCTCTCTCTCTCTCTCTCTCTCTCTCTCTCTCTCTCTGTTGTAGATGTAAAATTAGCCAGCTGAACAGCCACATCCTCTTGGCCAGACTGGGAAACCACTTGAACCAGATTAGACCAGCTAAGACCAGCAAAGCACCTTAGGCTGGTTAAGCTTTTTCTTTTTTTTTTCAACAGGATTGTCAATCTGGTTTAGTTTACCAGTCTTAGCGATGTTAAATGGGCTGTTTACACCTGGTCACTTCATGCGTTTTGTCTCAGCAAGCCGACGTGCAAACTGCCGCGAATGAAACAAAGTAATACGCAGACATTCAACACACAATCATCTTCATTAAAAGTAGTAAGACAAACGTATCTTTCCCGTGCTGATGCTGCGCGCTCTCCTATTGCAGTCTTTGATCTTGAAATGAGCTGATAATTAATAAAATGCAGTGCTTATCTTTTGATTTTGTTGATGTGAACTCCGTTAAATATAGCTCGGGAATTGAAGATCGGATTTATATCCATTTTGCGACGACATGTAAAAGTGAAAAGTGACGTGTGCTGATGCCGCGCGCTCTCCTATTGCGGTCTTTGATCTTGAAATGAGCTGATAATTAATAAAATGCAGTGCTTATCTTTTGATTTCGTTGACATGAACTCCGTTAAATTTAAATATAGCGCGGGAATTAAAGATCGGATTTATATCCGTTTTGCGACGACACCAAGTGTAAATGGAAACGTTTTAACAAAGACCAGAATACCAGAGGCAACATTACAATAGGCTACATCAGCGGTTCCCAATACATCAGTGAAGACGCTGCGCAGCGCAAATCCCTGAATGAATGTTCCCAAGTGAAGTAAACTTCCGCGGATTTCCCCTGCTCAGGGAGTAGGGAGCAATGAACACTGTGTAGGGAGCATGTCGATCGGAACACAGTTCATGCACATAGCTCACTCATCTGAATCGGGTGTGTTAAGGAACTGAAATACATTCATCGATGTAAGTTGATTTAGTAGAAAAGTGCTTGAAGCAAAATGTATAAAAAAAATTTAAATGTTAATCAAATTTTAGCATATCACAGTTAAACTCATACTTGTGTTTATTATGTAATTCACCAGTATGACTTTGCTTCGGTATCATGTCACACATCTAATAATGATTTAATTCTCTATATCAGCATTAAAAGGTTTTGCTCTTTTGCTGTTCCATTTAGCCTAATTGCACAATGACTGAGAACCCAACCACAATAGAAATTCTCCCTAGAATTGCACTGTTGCAATCAAGTCTTTCTCACATTTAATTTAGATAACAAAAAATGGCTTTCACAGTTGTGAATATGACCTTATATTTACCAACAGTAAAGAGTCAAATAAGGCAAATCATTGATTAACTATATACAGCAGAAATTGTGTTGCCAAGTACAGATTGTTGCTTTGTTTGTTGATTTATTTCAACTGGAGTTCAGATGATAATAAGCCTTGACAATAATGAAGAGCTGACAATTAGAGTAAAGCATGAGAAAGTTTTTCAAACCTTTGTTGTGTAGCATATGCCACTCTATAAAACCGTATCCTTCTGAAGGATAGCAGAGTTAGGAAAGAGTGGCTGAAATATCCTTTTAACGAGGGGTCTGATCAGTTTAAACTGACTTTATCCATTTATGCTGCACATTTCAGTGTGGATTGTTTTATGAATCTGTCACAATGCAATGTAGGATTTACAGTGAGGCTGTTACAAAAGAATGGGGTAATGCATGGGGTAACTAAATTTTAAGTTATATATTATGTATTATATTATATTTGAAGTTTCTCATTTAACATTTGAAGAGGGCATTTACTTTAAGTTTTACATACAGAGAAAAAATATATATTAACAGTCAAAATTTGAAATCATTAATATTTTATTAATGTGAAATGTGTTCATTTTGAAAGTAGCCTCTTATGCTCACCAACGCTGCATTGATTTTATAAAATAAACAGTAAAACTGCAATGTTCTAAAATATTATTACAATTTAAAAGATGTTATGGAATTTTTTGGAAAATATTATTCTACATGGTTCTACATTTTTCTACATAACACTTCTTGTCTTGCACTTGTCTCACACTTTTTAAATGGGGGTAAAAAATATGCATTTTTAAATAACCATTCTTTCTTGCAACAGAGAATCTAAGTTGTTGGAACCCCAAACAATGATGAGTCAATTTCAACCGAACATGAGGGTTCAGACACACATAGACATACATATACAGATATATTCAATGATGTGCTTTTGTGTACAAACACCAAAACATCCACACACACAAACAAGGACCAAACACGAACACACTGTGTTCTGACTGTCTGCAAGGTCAGCAGCATCTGGTCCAGAGTGAAGACAGAAGAGATAAATCACCACTGCCAGATTAGAGCCAATAAAATGGAGAGAGAAAGAAAGAGGATAGGGGAAAAAGAAAGAGAGTATGACTTTAGAGAAAGATAGCAAATGTTCTACAGTACAGAAGAGGGCATGCAGAAAACAAATGGTGAGCTAAGGGTTAGCGTTGCAGGATATAGAGACTAATGGGAGTCTGTGAAGGTTGTTAGTGATTCAAGGATGTTGCAAAGAAAATGGAAGCTACAACCATGACTCACAAATGAGAGCGTACAAGTTCATTAGCACAGTGCAGCGGTCAAAGTAGCCTGTACAGATTCATTTGGTGTTCATTTGGTGATACTTGCACTTTGTTTTATTTCATACACGCAGACAAAAAAGCTCCATTCCAAAACCTATGAGCTGCCCAGTGGTGGACAGTAACGATGTATTTTTACTTCGTTAAGTATATTTTTCAAGTATCTTTAGCCTACTGGAGTCATTTAATTTTGAGTGACTTTTAATTTTACTTCACTACATTCCAAAGCGTAAGATCGTACTTTTTACTCCACTACATTTCTTGAAACATATCTTTCCTCCTTATTTTGAAATAAAGAAATCATCATGCGAAAGTCACCATTCTCTGCCATTAAATTGGCAAGTGCGAGCAGGACATTTTTGTGTTATTAAATAATTAATCATACATTCGACATTAGTAACTTACTTTTCGCGGCATCAGTCGCGCGTGCACTCAGGGGATCCCCGGTTCTTGTCAGACTTGTGAATTCAGTTCACTGGAGACTCGCTCTGAACGGATCATTTGAGTGAGTTGTTGACTCGAGAACAGCTGCAATCGGATCGAGTTGGTCCTCACTGCAGAACACAAGATCCAGGGGGCGTGGTTGGATCCAGATTCAACTCCTCCCACCTTACATATACCTAAACCCTCCCGTCTCCACCCCCTGATCCCTAAACCCACCCATCTCCACCCCTAAACCTACCAACCTACCAATGAATGAACTGGGAATTAAATGTCCCATGCACTTCACATGAGAAGCACTATATAGCTGTGTCCCAATTCAGAGGTTGTATGCTTCGAAGTCTGTATTTGAAGACCAAATCACAGTGGCACGACAAAGGCTGTCCCATTTTAAAGGTTCCTTCAAATGCGGCCTCAAAATTCGGCTTGACAAATGGATCCTTCGCGGGACAAACTAACCAAGTGGTTCAAATGTTGACTTACATCTTATTAAGACGAGATTTTATAGACAGCTTATAGTTTTTATTATTTACAAAAATTGATCAAGGTGAACATATTTAGACAACACTCAATTTGACCGTGGAAAGATGCAGCCCCTGAATTGGGATATAGCTTACATGTACTTGTAAGCTCATTATGAAAAAGTAAAAAAAAAAAAAAGAGATTAGTGATTACTTATAACCAAAAGTTACATATTAACCTTAACCCGTATGCAGTGATCAAAGACATGGGTGATTTAATGTGATTCATACAATTACATTTAAATACATTCAATTAAATTAAACACAGTTTTAACTGATTGATAGCCCTAAAAATACATAAATGTGAATGTCATCTCAATTACTGCACTTAATTTTCATCTTTTAGGCCTATACAAAAAATTTAGTTTGAATTGTTGTGTCAAATTAATCAATCAGCTAATTAGAGAACAATACCCTACATCCCCATTTAAAAGCTCAAATTGATTTATTTTAACCTTAATGTGCTAGTTTTTGTGTTCATCACCATGGGATCAGTTTATGACCCATTGCTCTTTAGTTTGCCATTCACTAAATATTCCGTTCTTTTCTGCGCTCATCAAATGCCTCTAGATGCTTTTTAGAAAAAGATGACAAAGACCTCTTGTGTTTTCAGACAGTTAAAGGATGTGCTCATCTCCTAGCAACTAGTTAGCAGCCCACTCTGATAACACACTGCTGAGATGAAAGTCAAACAAAGCTAAATCGGATTACACTGCCAAAATGAGCACAGAACTGTCTCTGGCTAATATCAGGCCAACAGCACCCCACAATAGCCTACTATATTGTTTATTTCAAATAGCATGATGTAAGTGGAAAAAAACGCCAAGAGCTTTAAGGGGGGGGCTGAGAGTGGGACGTGAGGTTGTGGGTGGCGGTAACAGAGTGGTGTTTGTCTTTGCATTGTTTTCACCGAACACTATGAGGCTTTGTTGTATTATGCACTATGGTTATGAAGGTTTTGAAGTCTGAGCTGGTTTAACTGGATAAAAATGTCAGGTTGTGTATGTGGCCCGTGTGCTAGTGTGTGTGGAGGCAGTGAAAGAGGATCAGGATGAGTATTGATCCCAGACGAATGCATCTCTACTCAAGGTCGCACTGCTTTGAACCTGCACACATACACACATGCGCAAGAGGTGAAGAAAAGCTGCTGATCTTATTTAGGGGAGGTTATAACCCTGTCGTCCTGCCCATGTCAAATTCCTCAAATTAATTTAGGCCTTTCTTATGTAAGTGACCCGCTCAGTCCAGTTCACCTCAGGTTTCATTTGCATCTCATTTCCAGAGCCCTGTATGCTAATCGGAATAATCCTCCTGACTACCAGGAAAAAACAATTTTGTGAATTTAGTATTTTGTCATGTCATTACATTGTTTAGAGCATAAGAAACATTTTGAAAATAACATTTTTTAAAAATTATATTGTATTCATATGTTATGCCATATCCTCTGTAGAGGACATCAGGACTTTAAAAAGTCCTGTTTTTTTTTAAGTAAAAAGACATGAATAGACATGAAAAGGCAAAAAGAGTGGGATTTTTGTTTTAACCAGAAATCAATTTTCATTTTTTTATACCAAACTTTATATAAAGATGATTATCAACTATGTTATGAAATATATTTTTAAAAAACATTTTTCTTTATGCAAAATGTGTGTAAAATGGCCATAAACGAGTTTTTCCATTATATACAATGTATCTATAAACTGTATCTAATTTGCATATTAATATGTTTTTGGGGCAATATAGAATACAAATAAGTGCAATAATGGGAGTAATAAGATTTTCATATAATATCTAATATTTAATAGGAATATTAATATATAATTTTTTCTCTATTCATTTGTTGTGTCTCCCAAAATGTGTAATAAACATGTTTTAAGTCCTGGTGTCCTCTACAGTGGACATGTATGAAATT